>NC_057810.1:50365834-50599517 GCF_018294505.1 Triticum aestivum
TTTCTGGGATGATGAATGCATCGTCATCTGGACTGTGCTCTTTTTTGGGGAACATAGTAATTTCAAAAAAAATCCTACGCACATGCAAGATCATGGTGATGCATAGCAACGAGAGGGGAGAGTATTGTCCACGTACCCTCGTAGACCATAAGCGGAAGCGTTATGACAACGCGGTTGATGTAGTCATACGTCTTCACGATCCGACCGATCCAAGTACCGAACGTACGGCACCTCCAAGTTCAGCACACATTCAGCTCGATGACGATCCCCGGACTATCCAGGAAAGTGTCGGGGATGAATTCCGTCAGCACAACGGCGTGGTGACAATGATGATGTTCTACAGACACAAGGCTTCGCCTAAACTCCGCGACGATATGACTGATGTGGAATATAGTGGAGGGGGGCACCGCACACGGCTAAGGAACGATCACGAAGATCAACTTGTATATCTATGGGGTGCCCCCCTACCCCCGTATATAAAGGAGGGAGGGGGAGGTGTGTCCGGCCCCCTAGGGGTGCGCCTGAAGGAGTCCTACTCCCACCGGGAGTAGGACTCCCCCCTCTTGCCTTGATAGAGAAGGAAAGGGGGGAGGGGAAAGAGGAAAGGGGTGCCGCCCCCCCCCCCTTCCTTGTCCTATTCGGACTAGGGGGGAGGGGGCGCACGGCCTGCCCTGGCCAGCCCTCCTCTTCTCCCTCTTGGCCCACTAAGGCCCATTAACCCCCGGGAGGGTTCCGGTAACCCCCCGGTGCTCCGGCAAAATCCCGATTTCACCGGGAACCATTCTGATATCCAAATATAGGCTTCCAATATATCAATCTTTATGTCTCGACCATTTTGAGACTCCTCGTCATGTCCGTGATCACATCCGGGACTCCGAACAATCTTTGGTACATCAAAACTTATAAACTCATAATAAAACTGTCATCGTAACGTTAAGCGTGCGGACCCTACGGGTTCGAGAACTATGTAGACATGACCTAGAACTGTTCTCGGTCAATAACCAATAGCGGAACCTGGATGCTCATATTGGCTCCTACATATTCTACGAAGATCTTTATCGGTCAAACCGCATAACAACATACGTTGTTCCCTTTGTCATCGGTATGTTACTTGCCCGAGATTCGATCGTCGGTATCCAATACCTAGTTCAATCTCGTTACCGGCAAGTCTCTTTTCTCGTTACGTAATGCATCATTCTGTAACTAACTCATTAGCTACATTGCTTGCAAGGCTTATAGTGATGTGCATTACCGAGAGGGCCCAGAGATACCTCTCCGACAATCGGACTGACAAAACCTAATCTCGAAATACGCCAACCCAACATGTACCTTTGGAGACAGCTGTCGAGCTCCTTTATAATCACCCAGTTACGTTGTGACGTTTGGTAGCACACAAAGTGTTCCTCTGGTAAACGGGAGTTGCATAATCTCATAGTTACAGGAACATGTATAAGTCATGAAGAAAGCAATAGCAACATACTAAACGATCAAGTGCTAGGCTAACAGAATGGGTCATGTCAATCACATCATTCTCCTAATGATGTGATCCCGTTAATCAAATGACAACACATGTCTATGGTTAGGAAACATAACCATCTTTGATTAATGATCTAGTCAAGTAGAGGCATACTAGTGACGTTATGTTTGTCTATGTATTCACACATGTATCATGTTTCCGGTTAATACAATTCTAGCATGAACAATAAACATTTATCATGATATGAGGAAATAAATAATAACTTTATTATTGCCTCTAGGGCATATTTCCTTTTGTCTCCCACTTGCACTAGGGTCAATAATCTAGATTACACAGTAATTATTCTAACACCCATGGAGTCTTGGTGTTGATCATGTTTTGCTCGTGGAAGTGGCTTAGTCAACGGGTCTGCAACATTCAGATCCTTATGTATCTTGCAAATCTCTATGTCTCCCACCTGGACTTGGTCCCGGATGGAATTGAAGTGTCTCTTGATGCGCTTGGTCCTCTTGTGAAATCTGGATTCCTTTGCCAAGGCAATTGCACCAGTATTGTCACAGAAGATCTTCATTGGTCCAGATGCACTAGGTATGACACCTAGATCGGAAATGAACTCCTTCATCCAGACTCCTTCATTTGCTGCTTCCGAAGCAGCTATGTACTCCGCTTCACATGTAGATCCCGCTACGACGCTTTGTTTAGAACTGCACCAACTTACAGCTCCACCGTTTAATAAAAACACGTATCCGGTCTGCGATTTAGAATCGTCCGGATCAGTGTCAAAGCTTGCATCGACGTAACCGTTTACGACTAGCTCTTTGTCACCTCCATATACGGGAAACATATCCTTAGTCCTTTTGAAGTATTTCTGGAGGTTCTTGACTGTTGTCCAGTGATCCACTCCTGGATTACTTTGGTACCTTCCTGCCAGGCTTATTGCTAAGCATACGTCAGGTCTGGTACACAGCATTGCATACATGATAGAGCCTATGGCTGAAGCATAGGGAACATCTTTCATTTTCTCTCTATCTTCTGCTGTGGTCGGGCATTGAGTCTGACTCAACTTGACACCTTGTAATACAGGCAAGAACCCTTTCTTCGCCTGATCCATTTTGAACTTTTTCAAAACTTTATCAAGGTATGTGCTTTGTGAAACTCCTATTAAGCGTCTTGGTCTATCTCTATAAATCTTGATGCCCCATATGTAAGCAGCTTCACCGAGGTCTTTCATAGAAAAACTTTTATTCAAGTATCCCTTTATGCTATCCAGAAATTCTATATCATTTCCAATTAATAATATGTCATCTACATATAATATCAGAAATGCTACAGAGCTCCCACTCACTTTCTTGTAAATCCAGGCTTCTCCAAAAGTCTGTATAAAACCATATGCTTTGATCACACTATCAAAGCATTTATTCCAACTCCGAGATGCTTGCACCAGTCCATAAATGGATCACTGGAGCTTGCACACTTTTTTAGCACCTTTTGGATCAACAAAACCTTTTGGTTGCATCATATACAACTCTTCTTCCAGAAATCCATTCAAGAATGCAGTTTTGACATCCATTTGCCAAATTTCATAATCATAAAATGCAGCAATTGCTAACATGATTCGGACAGACTTAAGGATCGCTACGGGTGAGAAAGTCTCATCGTAGTCAACCCCTTGAACTTGTCGAAAACCTTTTGCAAAAAGTCGAGCTTTATAGACAGTTACATTACCATCTGCGTCAGTCTTCTTCTTAAAGATCCATTTATTCTCAATGGCTTGCCGATCATCGGGCAAGTCAACCAAAGTCCATACTTTGTTCTCATACATGGATCCCATCTCAGATTTCATGGCCTCTAGCCATTTTGTGGAATCTGGGCTCATCATCGCTTCCTCATAGTTCGTAGGTTCGTCATGGTCAAGTAACATGACCTCCAGAATAGGATTACCGTACCACTCTGGTGTGGATCTTACTCTGGTAGACCTACGAGGTTCAGTAGAAACTTGATCTGAAGTTTCCTGATCAATATCATTAGCTTCCTCACTAATTGGTGTAGTTGTCACAGGAACCGGTTCTTGTGATGAACTACTTTCCAATAAGGGAGCAGGTACAGTTACCTCGTCAAGTTCTACTTTCCTCCCACTCACTTCTTTCGAGAGAAACTCCTTCTCTAGAAAGGATCTGAATTTAGCAACGAAAATCTTGCCATCAGATCTGTGATAGAAGGTGTACCCAACAGTCTCTTGGGTATCCTATGAAGACACATTTCTCCGATTTGGGTTCGAGATTATCTGGTTGAAGTTTCTTCATATAAGCATCGCAGCCCCAAATTTTAAGAAACGACAACTTTTGTTTCTTGCCAAACCACAGTTCATGAGGTGTCGTCTCAACGGATTTTGATGGTGCCCTATTTAACGTGAATGCGACCCTCTCTAAAGCATAACCCCAAAACGATAGCGGTAAATCGGTAAGAGACATCATAGATTGCACCATATCTAGTAAAGTACGATTACGACGTTCGGACACACCATTTCGTTGTGGTGTTCCGGGTGGCGTGAGTTGCGAAACTATTCCGCATTGTTTCAAATGTAAACCAAACTCGTAACTCAAATATTATCCTCCATGATCAGATCGTAGAAATTTTATTTTCTTGTTACGATGATTTTCCACTTCACTCTGAAATTCTTTGAACTTTTCAAATGTTTCAGACTTGTGTTTCATTAAGTAGATATACCCATATCTGCTCAAATCATCTGTGAAGGTGAGAAAATAACGATACCCGCCGCGAGCCACAACATTCATTGGACCACAAACATCAGTATGTATGATTTCCAACAAATCAGTTGCTCGCTCCATAGTTCTGGAGAACGGCGTTTTAGTCATCTTGCCCATGAGGCACGGTTCGCAAGTACCAAGTGATTCATAATCAAGTGATTCCAAAAGTCCATCAGTATGGAGTTTCTTCATCCGCTTTACACCGATATGACCTAAACGGCAGTGCCACAAATAAGTTTCACTATCATTATCAACTCTGCATCTTTTGGCTTCAACACTATGAATATGTGTATCACTACTATCGAGATTCAATAAAAATAGACCACTCTTCAAGGGTGCATGACCATAAAAGATATTACTCATATAAATAGAACAACCATTATTCTCTGACTTAAATGAATAACCGTCTCGCATGAAACAAGATCCAGATATAATGTTCATGCTCAACGCTGGCACCAAATAACAATTATTTAGGTCTAAAACTAATCCCGATGGTAGATGTAGAGGTAGCGTGCCGACCGCGATCACATCGACTTTGGAACCATTTCCCACGTGCATCGTCACCTTGTACTTAGCCAATCTTCGCTTAATCTGTAGTCCCTATTTCGAGTTGCAAATATTAGCAACAGAACCAGTATCAAATACACAGGTACTACCGCGAGCATTAGTAAGGTACACATCAATAACATGTATATCACATATACCTTTGTTCACTTTGCCATCCTTCTTATCCGCCAAATACTTGGGGCAGTTCCACTTCCAGTGTCCAGTCTGCTTGTAGTAGAAGCACTCAGTTTCAGGCTTAGGTCCAGACTTGGGTTTCTTCTCTTGAGCAGCAACTTGTTTGCTGTTCTTCTTGAAGTTCCCCTTCTTCTTCCCTTTGCCCTTTTTCTTGAAACTGGTGGTCTTGTTGACCATCAACACTTGATGCTCCTTCTTGATTTCTACCTCCACGGCTTTTAGCATTGCGAAGAGCTCGGGAATAGTCTTGCCCATCCCTTGCATATTATAGTTCATCATGAAGCTCTTATAGCTTGGTGGCAGTGATTGAAGAATTCTGTCAATGACACTATCATCAGGAAGATTAACGCCCAGTTGAATCAAGTGATTATTATACCCAGACATTTTGAGTATGTGTTCACTGACAGAACTATTCTCCTCCATCTTGCAGCTATAGAACTTATTGGAGACTTCATATCTCTCAATCCGGGCATTTGCTTGAAATATTAACTTCAACTCCTGGAACATCTCATATGCTCCATGACGTTCAAAATGTCGTTGAAGACCCAGTTCTAAGCCGTAAAGCATGGCACACTAAACTATCGAGTAGTCATCAGCTTTGCTCTGCCAAACGTTCTTAACATCGTCAATTGCATCAGCAGCAGGCCTGGCACCCAGCGGTGCTTCCAGGACGTAATTCTTCTGTGCAGCAATGAGGATAATCCTCAGGTTACGGACCCAGTCCGTGTAATTTCTACCATCATCTTTCAACTTTGCTTTCTCAAGGAACGCATTAAAATTCAACGGAACAACAACACGAGCCTTCTATCTACAACAAACATAGACAAGCAAAATACTATCAGGTACTAAGTTCATGATAAATTTAAGTTCAATTAATCATATTACTAAAGAACTCCCACTTAGATAGACATCCCTCTAATCCTCTAAGTGATTACGTGATCCATATCAACTACACCATGTCCGATCGTCACGTGATATGGAGTAGTTTCAACGGTGAACATCAATATGTTGATCATATCTACTATATGATTCACGCTCGACCTTTCGGTCTCCGTGTTCCGAGGAAATATCTATTATATGCTAGGCTCGTCAAGTTTAACCTAAGTATTCCGCGTGTGCAACTGTTTTGCACCCGTTGTATTTGAACGTAGAGCCTATCACACCCGATCATCACGTGGTGTCTCAGCACGAAGAACTTTCGCAACGGTGCATACTCAGGGAGAACACTTCTTGATAATTTTAGTGAGAGATCATCTTAAAATGCTACCGTCAATCAAAGCAAGATAAGAGGCATAAAGGATAAACATCACATGCAATCAATATAAGTGATATGATATGTCCATCATAATCTTGTGCTTGTGATCTCCATCTCCGAAGCACCGTCATGATCACCATCGTCACCAGCGCGACACCTTGATCTCCATCGTAGCATCGTTGTCGTTACGCCATCTATTGCTTCTACGACTATCGCTACCGCTTAATGATAAAGTAAAGCATTATAGGGCGATTGCATTGCATACAATAAAGCGACAACCATATGGCTCCTGCCAGTTGCCGATAACTTCGGTTACAAAACATGATCATCTCATACAATAAAATATAGCATCACGTCTTGACCATATCACATCACAACATGCCCTGCAAAAACAAGTTAGACGTCCTCTACTTTATTGTTGCAAATTTTACATGGCTGCTACGGGCTTAGCAAGAACCGTTCTTACCTACGCATCAAAACCACAACGATAGTTCATCAAGTTAGTGCTGTTTTAACCTTCGCAAGGACCGGGCGTAGCCACACTCGATTCAGCTAAAGTGAGAGAGACAGACACCCGCCAGTCACCTTTAAGCACGAGTGCTCATAACGGCGAAACCAGTCTCGCGTAAGCGTACGCGTAATATCGGTCCGGGCCGCTTCATCTCACAATACCGCTGAACCAAAGTATGACATGCTGGTAAGCAGTATGACTTGTATCGCCCACAACTCACATGTGTTCTACTCGTGCATATGACATCTACGCATAAAACCAGGCTCGGATGCCACTGTCGGGGAACGTAGTAATTTCAAAAAAATTCCTATGCACACGCAAGACCATGGTGATGCATAGCAACGAGAGGGGAGAGTATTGTCCACGTACCCTCGTAGACCGTAAGCGGAAGTGTTATGACAACGCGGTTGATGTAGTCATACGTCTTCACGATCCGACCGATCCAAGTACCGAACGTACGGCACCTCCGAGTTCAGCACACGTTCAGCTCGTTGACGATCCCCGAACTCTGATCCAGCAAAGTGTCGGGGATGAATTCCGTCAGCACGACGGCGTGGTGATGATGATGATGTTATACAAACGCAGGGCTTCGCCTAAACTCTGCGACGATATGACCGAGGTGGAATATAGTGGAGGGGGGCACCGCACACGGCTAAGGAACGATCACGAAGATCAACTTGTGTGTCTATGGGGTGCCCCCTGCCCCCGTATATAAAGGAGGGAGGGGGAGGTGCGGCCGACCCCCTAGGGGTGCGCCTGGAGGAGTCCTACTCCCACCGGGAGTAGGACTCTCCCCTCTTGCCTTGGTGGAGAAGGAAAGGGGGGCGCCGCCCCCCCCCCATCCTTGTCCTATTCAGACTAAGGGGGAGGGGGCGCGCGGCCTGCCCTGGCCGGCCCTCCTCTTCTCCCTCTTGGCCCACCTAGGCCCATTAACCCTCGGGAGAGTTCCGGTAACCCCCCGGTGCTCCGGTAAAATCCCGATTTCACCCGGAACCATTCCGATATCCAAATATAGGCTTCCAATATATCAATCTTTATGTCTCGACCATTTCGAGACTCCTCGTCATGTTCGTGATCACATCCGGGACTCCGAACGATCTTCGATACATCAAAACTTATAAACCATAATAAAACTGTCATCGTAACGTTAAGCGTGCGGACCCTACGGGTTCGAGAACTATGTAGACATGACATAGAGCTATTCTCGGTCAATAAACAATAGCGGAACCTGGATGCTCATATTGGCTCCTACATATTCTACGACGATCTTTATCGGTCAAACCGCACAACAACATACGTTGTTCCCTTTGTCATCGGTATGTTACTTGCCCGAGATTCGATCATCGGTATCCAATACCTAGTTCAATCTCGTTACCGGCAAGTCTCTTTTCTCGTTACGTAATGCATCATTCCGTAACTAACTCATTAGCTACATTGCTTGCAAGGCTTATAGTGATGTGCATTATCGAGAGGGCCTAGAGATACCTCTCCGACAATCAGAGTGACAAAACCTAATCTCGAAATACGCCAACCCAACATGTACCTTTGGAGACACCTGTAGAGCTCCTTTATAATCACCCAGTTACGTTGTGACGTTTGGTAGCACACAAAGTGTTCCTCTGGTAAACGGGAGTTGCATAATCTCATAGTTACAGGAACATGTATAAGTTATGAAGAAAGCAATAGCAACATACTAAACGATCAAGTGCTAGGCTAACGGAATGGGTCATGTCAATCACATCATTCTCCTAATGATGTGATCCCGTTAATCAAATGACAACACATGTCTATGGTTAGGAAACATAACCATCTTTGACTAATGAGCTAGTCAAGTAGAGGCATACTAGTGACGTTATGTTTGTCTATGTATTCACACATGTATCATGTTTCCCGTTAATACAATTCTAGCATGAATAATAAATATTTATCATGATATGAGGAAATAAATAATAAATTTATTATTGCCTCTAGGGCATATTTCCTTCACTCTTGTCCCTGGGCGGTTTGATGAGTTCGTCCCTCGGGATCATTGTGATCGGGCGTCTGCTCCGAACTGTGTTCGGCGTGACCTGGCTCATCTTGCTCCATGGTTGGGTCCATGTGGTCATTGTCGCCTTCAGAGTTTACTGGGGTGTCGATCTTTCTAGCGCTTTTATCGCTATTTTTACTGTTGCTGGACATGGAGCGGCGTCTGCGCCATCGTTTTGGCTTTTGCCCGGGGGTTTTGTCCTCCGGTTTGTCGCCGTCGTCTTCTTTAGACATATCCACCATGTATATATCATATGAAGAGGTGGCAGTCCAGCGCCTCGTTAGGTTGGAGTCGTCTCCTGTGACGACGTCCACACCGTCGGTATCATCGGAGCCGAAGTTAAGCATGTTTGATACATCGTCGACAGTGGCTATGAAGTGGGTAGTGGGTGGGCAACGAATTCCTTCGTCGCCTGCTTCCCACTCGAGCCGGACATAGTTCGGCCAAGAGTCTCCTAACAAAGAGAGAGACTTTAACGAGTTCAGCACATCGCCAAAAGGCGAGTGCTGGAAGATATTCGCAGCGGTGAACTCCATTACCGGAGCCCAACCAGATTCTACGGGCTCGGGAGTGCACGGATTGGAACCTACAGCCGGATATGAGTCCAAGGGTCCGGTGTCACAGGCTTCCTTGGGGGTGAGGCCTGTGTTCGGCTCTGCCGCCGATGAGTGTACAGCCTCTGGGGCAGGGTCCATCCACCCGTCCTCGGGCGACGCAATCTGCTCCGGATTTAGGTCCAGGGCTCCTGTAGGGGCGATATCTGGAGCATTGTCCCACAGCAAGTCTAAGCCATGTTCATCGTGACTGTCCGGTGCTCCTGGGGCAGGCCCGAATCCGTTGAAGATCAAGCCTCCACGTATATTGGCCGTGTTGTTCAAGTTTCCGAACCTGACCTGGTGGCCATGGGCGTAGCTGTCGATCTGCTCCAGATGGCCAAGCGAATTGGCCCGCAGTGTGAAGCCACCGAACACGAAGATCTGTCCGGGGAGGAAAGTCTCACCCTGAACCACGTTGTTGTTGATTGAAGGAGCCATCAAGCCTTGCAGCGACGACACAGAGGAACTCTCAATGAAAGCACCAATGTCGGTGTCAAAACCGGCGGATCTCGGGTAGGGGGTCCTGATCTGTGCGTCTAAGGCTGATGGTAACAGGAGGCAAGGGACACAATGTTTACCCAGGTTCGGGCCCTCTCGATGGAGGTAAAACCCTACTTCCTGTTTGATTGATATTTATGATATGAATAGTACAAGAGTTGATCTACCACAAGATCGTAGAGGCTAAACCCTAGAAGCTAGCCTATGATGATTATGATTCTGTCTCTAAGGACTAAACTCTCCGGTTTATATAGACACAGGAGAGGGCTAGGGTTTACATGGAGTCGGTTACAAAGAAGGAAATATAATATCCGGATCGCCAAGCTTGTCTTCCACGCAAAGGAGAGTCCCACCCGGACACGGGACGAAGTCTTGAGTCTTGTATCTTCACGCTCCAATAGTCCGGCTGTCCGAATACCCCCTAATCCAGCACTACTAGAGAAAAGCTTACTAGTGGCGCTGGTTTTTTACATACCAGTAGCGCGGGAACCCGCAGTAGTGCTAGGGTGCTACAACTATTATTTAACAGTAGCACGTGTCTGGACAAGCGCTGCAGCTAAAATACTTATTAGTAGAATAGGACGCTGCTTCCTCCACTAGCGCTACTACTATCATCACGTAGTAGTAGTGCCCTATTTTCTCCCCACGCTACAACTAGGAAAATAGAAATATAAAAAAAAGCAGTCAGGTGCAATATTCATGGAAATCAAGACAAGTCCAGTGCAAATAAACTAAGTTCACAGAACCATCTCACAAACATTAACGATAGTACCACATTTAATATAACCACACAATCTCACAAACTCATATAGTACTCAACGATGCATGGATAGATCATAGTTAATAAGTCTACTAGGTAGTCATACTAGCATATATATGGTTCAACAGCCACGCGCATGCATATGAAGTTCTAGATGATGTCGATGACGACCATCATCCTCAAGCCTGGGCGGTGGGTGTTCCTGATAAGTAATTAGGATTGCCTGTCCAACATGAAGATTCTTGCCGACGAGGAAGCTCTTCCACCCAACCGAGTTGAAGTGTGTGCGACCGTCCGTGTCCACACCGTACGCACAAGTGGTGACGGAGCCCCTTGCGGTAAGGCGTATTCCATCAGAGCCTTCTTCATCAGGCTTGATACCACAACTCTCAGATAGGCTCTGGCAATTTCTGGATAAGAAAAACATATCAATTAATAAGTAGCCTCACACATTCTACACGAAGCATATATATCATCAGACTCTACACTAAGCATATATATCATCGGACTCTACACTAAGAATATATATCATCAGACTCTACACTAAGTATAACAATAAAGCATCACCACTAGGGAAAACCTTATACACAGAAATTTAGCAACATCGCAGGTCAAAAAAGCGCGCTAGTGCTATATAGCAGTAGCGATTGAAGAAAAACTACGCTACAGATACAACCTTAGCAGTAGCGCGTGTAGCTGCAAAAGCGCTACTACTAATATTCCCATTGGCAGAATGATAGGCTACACATAGCGGTAGCAGTCTTCGAAGAAACGCGTTACCGCTAGGGCATAATTAGCAGCGCGTTTCCTAAGAAGAGCGCTACTACTAGCGGAAATAAAATAAGATGAAAAACAAATAGAAAAGTAAATGAAAATGAAAGAAATAGACAAAGGAGAAAGGAAAAAATAAAATGTAAAGCAAAATAAACGAAAAAGCGAAGAAACGGAGAAAGGCATAGCAGCAGCATTTGTTTGTAAGAGGCGTTATAGCTAACGTAGCTGCATCACGTGTCCTAGACCCCCGCTATAGAAACAGAAAAGGAAATTAAAAAAGGAGGAAATTTACATAGCTATAGCAGCAGCGCGTTTTGCAAAAACCGCTATAGCTATCTTAGCTATAGCGCATTTTGCAAAACGCGCTACCGCTAAGTTTGACTTAACAAAAAAACCGTTTTCCCCCGGCCACCACTTCTTCCCCAAATCCCTCAATCCACCCCGCGCGCCGCCGTCTCCCCGTTTCACCGTCGCCCCACTTCGCTGTCGACGACACCGGAGCCGCCCCCAACGCCACGGACCCGCCGTCGACGCCACCGGATCCTTCCTCGCCACAACTGCCTTCCTCACCATCACCGGAGACGCCCCTGCCTCCCTCGCCGTCACCGGAGACGCCCCTGCCTCCCTCGCCACCACTGCCTCCGTCGCCACCATCGGAGCCATCATTTGTAAGCCCCCAACCCTCCTCTCTCTCTCTCATGCATAGGTTAGCCAGTTTAATTAGGTTAATTATCTAGGTTAGGGCAAAAATTTAGTTAGGGCTTTGACAGAGAAGTAGTTAGGTTAACTATTTTAATTAGGTTAATTATCTAGGTTAGTGCAAAAACTTAGTTAGGGCTTTGAGAGAGAACTAGTCAGGTTAACTAGTTTAATTATCCAGGTTAATTAGTGCAAAAATTTATTTTAGGCTTTGGCAGAGAACTAGCTGCGTTAACTAGTTTAATTAGGGTGAATTATCTAGGTAAACTAGATTAACTAACTAGGTTAAATAGGTAGGTTAATTAGGTTCGTTGGATTAACAAGCTAGGTTAAGTAGATTGGCTAGGTTAGAGGAAAATTTTATTTTAGAGCATTAGGTCAGAAGGGTTAGAGAAATGGAGTTCCTTTGCAATTTAATTGGGTTCTGTGTTTAGTGAGGTCATTTTGCAAAGGTTTTTGATTTTTGAAAAGACCACTATTTTTCAAGGAAAAGAATTTAGGCAAATTTTATTTTTCATTGAAGTGGTCATGTTATATCTTTTCATTGAAGTTGTTCGATTGTGCCCAAGTGGCTTTGTTGTTTCCAGGGAATGATGTTGAGTGGCCTATGTTTTGCCGGAATGTTGATTCATTTCTGTTTCGGCAAATTTCAGGTTCTCGATTTGTCCACTTTTTAGCAAAGGTCATGCCGAAATTTCCCGTGAATTTCGGCATGACTTGTGCTACAAACTAGGACATATCGAGTGCCCGGGATTTGCCTCACCAGGAAGGAGTCAACATTCCTGCAAAACAATAGTCCTTTTTTATGTCATTATTCATTTTATTAGGTCTAGAGTTAATTGACTAGATTTAATCATAGGAAACATCGCTGGCAACGATGAAGGATAGGGTTCTGGTGATTGCGACGACGTCTACCGGGCGGCAGACGAATTTTTTAGCCTTACCAACGATCAATAGATGTTGTTGCTGGGCCCACCAGTGGCATCGGGGACTGAGACCGACACACAGACCGGTGCTAGACCGACACGCAGACCGGTGCTGAGACTGAGACCGGTGCTGAGATTCAGACCGGCATCGAGACTGGCGCTGAGACCGGTGCTGCCTCGGGGAGCGGAGCTGGTGTAGAACCGAAAGCAAAGAGGCAACGGGTTCCTAACAAACTGAGGACTACTAGACTGGTGGTCACGGAGGTGGACGACGGCAATTTTGAGCCAAAGGCGCCCGAGGAAGCGCGCGCGTGCTACGACAATCAAATAGGCTGCATCATACGGACAACCGCCACCATCAACGATGAGAATCTAAAGAAGATAGAAAATATGAGGAGCTCCCTCCTAAAGAAGTTTCACCAGATATTCTTGCTCCCGGGCCGGAATGAGAAGGATTATGAAGATCCAGACAAGGACCCGGCAATGAAGAAGATAAACAAATATGCCATGACCAAGTTTAGCAACACGTTGGCCGCCTGGAAAAATCGAGTGAAAGCAAAGATCAACGACGGGGAACCCTACTCGGAGATTGTAAAGGATAGTCCGACAATCACGGAAGAGTAGTTTCAAATATTCAAGGAGGCTTGCAATGCCGAAGCTGCCAAAAAAAGTCTAAGTACATGAAGGGGCTTCAAAAGAGGAACATTGGGACCCACCGCCTCGGAAGCCGTGGTTACGACGGAAAGAGGTCCAAATGGGCCAAGGAGGATGCGGAAGCCGCGAGTCTGGGCATCCCACACCCCTTGGCAGATTTCACCGTCCCGCAGGAGCGTGACGTCCTGAGGGCCCGGCACCATTGGGACCCAGTGAAGAAGGTTTATGAGACAACACCGGTCATTACGGAGTTCATGAGACTGCTGGTAATTTTAGTTTCTGATCAATTCGACTGCACACGTTAGTCATATTTGTAAACGATCCTTGTGCCTTTTGCAGAGAGAGCAGCACCGGATTGCGGCCGAAAGCGACTCGCCGTCTGAGGCATTGGCGAGGCCCAAGTGGGACACTCCATTCAACTGGGCGTTGAACATATTAAAACAATAACCGGTGGATACTCGACCGTCGTATGGACGCGTGCACGGTGTCGGAGACGGCGCCATGTGGAAGAAGTACTGCCGTGAGACCACGGAGGAGAAAAAGGAAAGACGGACGTTAACTGAAGAAAGCATCGACAAGAAGGTTGAGATTGCGGTTGAGAAGAAATCATCTCAGACAGTCGCAACAGCGGTAGCTTCCACAAAACAGGCGATTGCAGATTTATCTACTTCCTTGGTGACGGGCGTTTACACTTGGACAAGGCAAAATCCAGAAAAAAATGCAGAGGACTTTCCCCTTGCTGACTTCTTGGGATCACCTGCTCCCGCACCTGCTCCCGCATCGGACGTGCTCGGTGGTGCCTCCTCTTTGGCTAAGCTCGACGCCCTCACGGTATCTGCCACACTAGCCCCCTTCAATATAAATGTATAATCTCCCGTTTTCGTTGCCTTTCGGATGTCTCACGTCGCAGACTTTTCTTTGCAGGCCGACGAAACCCCGTGCACAATATTGTACACCATCGGCGAATAGAAGGTGGACGTAGGGAAGGGGACGATAATGGAGCCGAAGGAACCATTGTTCCACAGCCGGTCGATCCCCCCGAACGTCTTCAAGGTTTCCATGGCCGGTGTCAAACCGGGCCACGAGAATTTGCCTCCTCTAATAGTAGTGGGGGATGACGACAAGACCCCGCGGCGGCTTGGTGATTGTTGCAATGGGTGGGTCCTGTTGTGGCCAAAGAGTCTGCTTCGTCTGGAGGCGGCCGGGAGCACACCCACGAGCACGCAGCCTCAGCAAGGTATGAACATCAACACCCCACCTACCCAATTAGCATCGGGTGTCGGGTTGGGTGATAGCGGATGGGGTAAGCAGGTGGCTCCATTAGTTGCTCATGACGTCGCCATGGATGAGGATGAGGATGACGATGGCGCTGAACAGGATGAGGATGAGGATGAGGATGAGGGTTTAGCATCATGAGTCGGTGCCTGAATTACCATCTCAACCTATTATTGACGACCATCCGGTGGTAAAGAAGTCTAGGAAGAGAGCGAGGAAAGGCAAAAAAGCTGATTCTATAATCTAGCCACCTCAGCAGCCTCGGCTTCAGGACCGTGTAGATATCCCCGATGCGGATAAATGGCATATCCCCGGTCGACCAATCCTACCTGAAACAGCGCTACGGGCCAGATTCGGCGATCTAAGGAGACTTCATGACGATGTGCTGTGGGTAGAGAAAGGCCTCATCGCCTTGAAAGATCCAGGATACCCACTCTACGTGGTTAACGTTCCGCGGCAAATGTCGTACGTCGACGGCTTCCCCGCGGATAAGTTCTTCCTCCGATTCGATTACATATTTGACATGTTTCACGTGAAGAAGCTGGATTTTACGTTTGTCCGCCTTTATGCCTTGCACATGAACTACATCATTGGGGTTGAGCAGATACGTTTTATCTGTATCGCTGACCCGTACTACATGCACGAGGGCTTCTTGGGAGTCTGTGCACAGCATCGTGAATATGCGAGGGATTACATCGTCAGTTTCATGCTCGCCAATAAGGACAAGGAGGCGATTCTCGCGCCTTATCATCCCGTGTAAGTCATCCGCGCTGCTATCCTTCCTTCGATTTCAATAATTAATTTGCACGGTGGAGGCTAATTAATTTGAGGTGTACTTATTTTGCGCAGCGGCGGGCGCGCCGTCCTCATCATCCTCTACCCCCGATTCTCCCACGCTCTTTACTTGGACTCGTTGAAGAACATTCACAAAAAGGATTACACCCACATCAAAGATGTTCTCGACAGTGCTATGTTTTACTACCAAGCAAGGGGTGGAGAGGTTAGGGACAAGAAGAGAAGGGGCGGCAGGGCCGCCTTCAGCCATAAGACCGACTTCTGCTGCATCCAGCAACCAAACGGTCTCTTAATGATGGATTATATGTCCTACACCACATGCTGGAGTACAGACGGGATCACCAGAACCTTCACATGGCACCTAGATCTGGCGATGCCCATATTCTGCAATGGGCAAAGGACATAGGAGATATCGAGGATCATCGACTTCGAGCTGAGTTCTATAACATCCAGCGCGAACTTGCCCAAATCATCATGAATGAGGTCGTCAAAAAAACAGGGATGTTCCATGCAGAAGGACAAATGTCGCGGGAAGACGTCCGAACATGGATAGCCTCTCAGCGTCTCGACATGAAGCCTTTCACTAAGCTCGATGACAATCTCCCTGACATGGATGGATGGCACGACATGATGGAGTGATTGTCGATATATGACAATGTGTCCGTTTAGTCCATACTTTCTTTTATGACAAAACTTTGACTTATGCATGATGAAACTTTATTTGTGATGTAATTAAACCGTCCTCCTCCTCGACTAGCGAAAATCACTCTAGTTAGGTCATTTTGGGTACGATGAACTTTGTTATTTATGCTTATGATATGTTGTTTCTATTTTTGCCAAGTCTGTCTCTTTCTGTTGCTCAACTATATATGTTGCATATCATCGACTGATGTGACGATGCAAGTGCATAGATAATAGATGGCGAAGAAGTTCTACGCCAGGAGTATATATACGACAAGTGGCCGGAGTGTCAGGCCCAGGTGTACCGGTTTTCGGTTTCCGAGCGGCACACAGTACTTAGTTTAGGTTCACGCTAATGCGAGAGAGGGATACGAACTCATGTACTCAAAGTGATAGCTATTCTCACATATATCATTGTTTAGATGGATGACGATGTATTTGCAAGTAATCGAGACTTGTATCGCTATTTTCGAGATTGATGACGAGAGACCACTTTGTGTTGGATGATGATTATGATGATGACATGATTTGATGAGACTAATTGTATGTATATGCTATGATTACATTTGTATGTGGATGATATGCTAAAGATTATTGTATAAAGCCTATTCAAATACAAAACAAATAAAAAACAAATATGTAGGAAAAAAACCTAATAAAACTAGTAGTAGTGAGGGGTGGAAATTTAGCAGTAGCGCCGACTTACCAGTAGCGCTTCCTACTAAACAGCGCTGCAGATAATATCAGTAGCGCCCTTTCCCAAAGAGCCTTACAGCTATTCTTCTGTAGCAGTAGCACGGGTCAAAAGGCGCTACTGCTATACGTTAGCTGTAGCGCCTTATTAGGAGCGCCGGTACCCGCGCTACTAAGAGGGCCAAAACCCGCGTTGCTGCTAGGCTTTTCCCTAGTAGTGCATATAAGATTCATTAAGCATATATATTATCGTACTCTACACTAAGTATAACAATAAAGCATATAAGATTCACTAAGCATATAAGATTCACTAAGCATATATATCATCGGACTCTACACTAAGCATATATATCATCGGACTCTACACTAAGTATATATATCATCGGACTCTACACTAAGTATAACAATAAAGCATATAAGATTCACTAAGCATATAAGATTCACTAAGCATATATATCATCGGACTCTACACTAAGTATAACAATAAAGCATATAAGATTCACTAAGCATAGATTCACTAAGCATATAAGATTCAGTAAGCACATAAGATTCACTAAGCATAGATATGATCGGACTCTACACTAAAGTGTAACAATAAAGAATATAAGATTCACTAAGCATATATATCATCGGACTCTACACTAAGTATAACAATAAAGCATATCATCAAATTACTCTAAAAACTACAGTAAATGCAACATAGCATGATATGCCGATCAACCATGGTACTTGTCAGGCGGGTCATGAATGGCACCCCGACGAAGTCAGCACGTGGCGGAATGATGTCCCATAGGTTGCACACCTCCTCCTCGCCCAACTTCATTCTTTGAGCTACGATGGCATCACCGAGTGGGTCGTCATCATCCTCATCATCCTCATCATCCTCATCATCCTCATAATCTTTTGCTTTGTTGATATAAATCATAGCCAGCTTGGGTCTTTCAGCTCTGAAGGCGAAGCTGATCAACTCACCACGGTGATATGCATGCTGTCGATGAAACGGACCCATCCATCTCCTCCCACCCGCGTCATCTTTCGTCCTTTGTCGATCTCCATAGTGTAGGGGCCCCGGGAGCCTCAAAGGTCACAGAGCCTCCAGTCAGATTGTTGAATTCTGACCTCACATTGCATGGGATGATCTGTGTACAAAAAGCAAAATGATATATACACGATGCATTAATGCCAATAACACTAAAACAAAATAGTAGTTACTAGTTTCATATAATTTATTACCGCCGCATGAAGAAAACTAGACTCGAAGTAGATGCCAAACAGCATGCCAGTTGCAAGGCTGCTGGCGCACCTTGACTTGCACCGTCGACATGGTGGTGGTGGTGGTGGTGGTGGCGCCATTTCCCTAAAGCAATATGATTAAAGGATTAACGATCCAAAAAGTAAACATAAAGTTTTCATAGCTAGAGTTCACATGGCAAGCAAAATAACAACTAAAAAGTAAACATAAAGTCCAACAAAGAAGCTAGTGGCAGTAGCCAAGAATTGAAACCCTCAACCGTTGCTGTCATATCAGAGCTAAAAAATGCTCACGATTCTACGGTCGAGCACTATGGTGAACCCTCAACCATTGTCATCATATCAGATCGAGCTAGACGACACCAGGGCTCTAGGAGCGTATCTCAAAAGCTCCCATGGCACCATTTCAGAAGAGGAGCCGATCCTACGACCACCATCGACAAACTTGAGCGTGTGGAGGCGTTCACGAAATGGCACACGGCAACCGACGCCGCCCGTGGCTCCTCTTCGGAAAAGGCACGACATGGACGCCCCCTCTCTAAACCCTAGAACACTAGGCACCGCCGCCGCCACCACTCCTCCGGGGGCAGCAACCAAGAATTGAAACCCAAGTTTCAATTATATGTGCTAAAAGCCTCTACAATTCTCTAGCTACTTCTCTCTACTCTCTCCTAAGTTTCGGTGAGCAACAAAATCCTCTACTCTCTCCCCTATGTGATACTAATTAACAGTAGGATCTAGAGATGCATACGTGATACTAATCCTATTAATCCATATGTGATACTAATCCTATTAATCCATATGTGATACTAATTAACAGAGAGGGCAGAGCGCCGCGTAGGGGCAGCAAGGGGAGTGGCGAGCCGCTGCGGCAAATCAATTGGAGCCATGCATCAAAGCGCGGAGCCACCGTGCAATCCCTAAATCCCAAAACATGGCGAGCCGCCGCAGCAAATCGATTAGAGCGTAGCTAGCTAGTGTGGCGCGCGCAGGGAGGAGGAGATCGAGAGGGGGACTTACGGGGCTGGAGCGTCAGAGGAGGCGAGAGGCGACCGCGCGTGGTGGCGGCGCACGGCACTGTCGGCGGGGGTGAGGCGTCCGGGGACAAACCCTAACCGTGGTCGCGTCGTCGGGCGGAGGGGATCGATTGTGAGAGTGAGGGGTGCAGGGGCGCTCGATCGGGCCGATTTTCTTTAGCTATAGTAGTAGCGCTAGTTGGAGCACCACGCTACTGCGAAGCCCACCAGCTGTAGCGCCCTTTCAGAACAAACGCTACAGCTAAGTGGGCTACTGTTTCTGCCCTGCGGCCCAAGTAACAGTAGCGCGGCCCAAGCAAACAAACGCTGCTGTTATATGTTAGTAGTAGCGTGTTTTCTAAACAGCGCTACTGGTAAGTACTAGTAGCGTGGGGTCACAAAAACGCGCTACTGGTAAACTTCTATCTATAACCATTTTCCTAGTAGTGCAGGACTCCCTCAGGGGGAAGAAGGAAGCTCGCGCGCTACATTTGGCGCACCGCGTCCGGCGCGCCTATAAATTATAGCGCCCTCTGCCGGTCTCTCCATCTCTCCATCGCCCTTTGCCACCCTCTGCCGCCGACACGCCACCATCGCGCCACCATGCCGCCTCGCCGCCGGGGAGGTTCGGGCTACCGCGGCGTCCGCGTGCACCCGTCCGGCACCTACTCCGCCGAACCTTCGACACCGCCCAGGAGGGCGCCCGCGCGTACGACGCAGCGGCGTGGCGCCTCCTGCGGTCCCGTCAGGACATGAACTTCGCCGACGTGGCGACGCAGTAGCGGGCACAGGAGTTGGCGCCTTTCCCACGGCTTCTCACCGGCGAGAATCGTCGCAAGCACCGGACGCGGGAGCATCGTCTCAAGCTGGCCGAGATGGACGAGGAAGCTATGGCGCTGTGGAACTATCGCTTCCCGCACGACATCATGAACGAGGAACAGTTCTTCGCCGAGAGGACGGCGGAGAGAGCGAAGAGGAGGGAGGAGCGAGCCGCCTATCGCGAGGACAAGCGAATGCGGAAGGCGATCGCTAAGTACAACGAAGCGCTAGGAGATGCGGTCCTCCTGGGACTCCGGCAACGAGCGGTTCCTTGACGCCTATGCTCCGACGTCGGAGGAGGACATCACCGAGGCAGAGTCCAAGTCGGACGAGTAGTAGTAGTTTTTCGTTTTATTTTGTATTGTAGAAGCAGGCTGTGCTGAACTATTTTATCTATCGTAGGAGAAGACTATGAACTATCTATGGAACCAAATATGTATCGAATCGTAGTAGAAAAAAACAGATGAAATATAGCGTGCCTGCTGGAGCGGCGTGGGCGCGCTTTAATTTGCGGCGGCCGCTCGAGCCAGCGCACCGCCGCGCGCAAAAGCTGGCTAACCCGGCGTTGTATTGTGACTTTTAGCGCGCGGCGCGTTGCCCAGTTGTTGAAGATGCTCTTAAGCAGGGACATGACAATTTTCATTGCAATTTGACACGGAGTGGGGTCTTTTCAGATATGCCAGACACTTAGGGCCACTAATAATAGAAACCTCACTGTATTCTGAAAAGCAACCTCCTGTCCAGCATCACACTGTTTTTTTCTATTTTTTCATCTCAGGGGCCAAATTCTATTGTACTCCCTCCGTTTCCAAATATAAGTTTTTTTTTGACATTCCAACAGTTGACTGCATACAGGCAAAATAAGTGAATCTACACTCTAAAATATATTTAACTACATATGTATGTTGTAGTCCATTTGAAATGTTTAAAAAGACTTATATTTAGGAATGGAGGAAGTAGTCGTTATGAAGATGCTGTCTGAATAAATCTGACTAGCAAACTACAGTAACGGTTAACTCCTCGAGATGCCAAATTTGACTTGTAGCCCTTCACTACCTCCCGTTGGCTTAAAGTGATGCCAACCATGACGCCACACAAGGGACAGCTGCTCTAATTTGTCCCATCGTACAACCAAGTGAGCCAACTACAGAAACTCGTGAGGCAGCATCCACCACTCTGCTCCCAACCCCCAGCAAAACACCGGCTGTTCGGCACGGCGTCGCACACGTACGGCGGCATGGGAGGCGAGCCAGGTGACCAGGAGCCGTCGCCGGCGAGCGCGCGGCCGCACGTGGTGCTCCTGTGCAGCCCGTGCATGGGGCACCTCATCCCATTCGCCGAGCTGGCGCGCCGGCTCGTAGCCGACCATGGTCTCGCCGCCACGCTCCTCTTCGCCGCGGCCACGGACGCCCCCTCGGAGCAGTACGCCGCCCTGGCCGCGTCCGTGCCCGATGGCGTCGACCTAGTCGCGCTGCCCGCGCCACCGGCGGACGCCCTGCCGCCCTCGACCCCCGTGCGCGAACGCGTCGTGCATGCTGCCCTCTCGGCTGTCCCGCACGTCCGGGACACCGCCCGGTCGCTGGTCTCTACCGCGCCGCTCGCCGCGCTCGTGGTGGACATGGCCAGCGTGCCGGCACGCGACGTTGCCGCGGAGCTGGGCGTGCCGTGCTACATGTTCTTCACCTCGCCGTGGATGCTCCTGTCCCTCTTCCTGCACCTCCCGGAGCTCGACGCGGGGCTCGTCGGGGAGTACCGGGACGCGACGGACCCGATCCGGCTGCCAGGCTGCGTGCCGATCCACGCACGCGAGCTTCCCGGGTCTCTGCTCGCCGACCGGAGCAGCGAGACGTACGCTGGGTTCCTGTCCTTGGCCAAGGAAGCCGCGAGAGTCGACGGGATTCTCGTGAACACGTTCCGTGAGGTGGAGCCCGCGGTGGGCGAAGGCGCGGGCGGTGTGAAGGGCATGCCGGTGTACGCGGTCGGACCGTTGGTATGGGCCAGGCCGGTCGCGGTCGGCGTGAACCGGGAGCCGGAGCACGCACGCCTCATCACGTGGCTGGACCAGCAGGCACGTGGTTCCGTTGTCTTCCTCTCGTTCGGGAGCGGTGGCACGCTCACGTGGCGTCAGACAACCGAGCTAGCACTTGCGCTGGAGGCGACCGGACGTCCGTTCATCTGGGCGGCAAAGAGGCCACACGAGGACACGGCGGACGGCGCCTTCTTCGGAACCGACGGAGGAGGAGGCAACGACAATGACCCACTCGGCTTCCTGCCGGGGGGCTTCGTCGAGAGGACGGCGGGGGTGGGGCTCGTCCTCCTGTCATGGGCACCGCAGACGTCGATCCTCGCGCACGCCGCCGTCGGCTGCTTCGTGACGCACTGCGGATGGAACTCGAGTCTGGAGAGCATCCTCAATGGAGTGCCGATGGTTGCATGGCCGCTCTACGCGGAGCAGAAGATGAACGCGGCGATGCTGGAGGTCCACGCAGGGGTGGCGACCCGGGTTAACACCGCCGGGCCTGCTGGCGAGGGCTTTGTCTGCAAGGAAGAGATGGTGAACGTGATCCAACGTGTGATGGAGGGGGACGAAGCAACGATGATGAGGAGGCGTGTTGGTGAGCTCAGAGACAGAGCCACACGCGCGCTGACCATGGATGGTTCTTCAAATCTTGCACTAGCCAAGGTCACGGATGTGTGGAAGTCTTCTACTTCTAGTGACAAAAAATAAAGGAGAAGGAAAATAAAAATATTTCTGCAAGCCATCACCATCTCTACTTTTAAAAAGGAGAGTTGGTAGGCGCGAACCAAACTGAGGTTGTTATTGTTAGGTGGACAGTGGTATCCCATCCCATCAGGATTCAAGTCCTGGTACTCGCTTTCCACCGCACATTATTGCTGGGCTTTTTCTCCCTCACACTGAAAACTAAATCGATTGGCCTCATTCCTCTTTTATTTTTTTATGCTTGCTTTGGCAGGTCGTGAGCGTGATCCAACGTTTGATGGATGGGGACAAAGCAACGACGATAAGGAAGCGTGTTTGTGAGCTCAGAGACAGAGCGACGCATGCACTAGCCATGGATGGTTCTTCGGCTGCTCCGGCGTGTGAGGCCCGCACTCTACCTTCTCCTTCGCCTCCTCCAACGCGTCGGAGCAGTCTACCTCCTCCGCCTCGTCAGCAATGGCAGAAGATAGACGCCGCCGCTCCGGCTGCTTCGGCGCGTCGGAACACACCGCCTCCTTCTCCGCCTCGTAAGCAACGACAGAAGAGAGACGCCGCCGCTCTGGCGGCTAGCAGTACAACCAGAGGTGGGAGGCAATTTAGATATGGACCATCTCTCAAGCCTCTGGAAAAGCTACCATACGAAAGGACTGCTACGTCTTGAGCTTGCGTTGGTTTTCCTTGAAGAGGAAAGGGTGATGCAGCAATAGTAGCGTAAGTATTTCCCTCAGTTTTTGAGAACCAAGGTATGAATCCAGTAGGAGGCTCCTCAAAAGTCCCACGCACCTACACAAACAAACAAAGAACTCGCAACCAACACAATAAAGGGGTTGTCAATCCCTTCACGGCCACTTACGAAAGTGACGTCTGATAGAGATAGTATGATAAGATAAATATATTTTTGGTATATTATAATATAGATGCAAAAAGTAAAGATGCAAATAAAAGTAGATTGGAAGCAAATATGATAAAAGATAGACCCGGGGGCCATAGGTTTCACTAGAGGCTTCTCTCAAGATAGCATAAGTATTACGGTGAGTGAACAAATTACTGTCGAGCAATTGATCGAAAAGCGAATAATTATGAGATTATCTAGGCATGATCATGTATATAGGCATCACGTCCGCAACAAGTAGACCGACTCCTGCCTGCATCTACTACTATTACTCCACACATCGACCGACTCCTGCCTGCATCTGGAGTATTAAGTTCATAAAGAACAGAGTAACACATTAAGCAAGATGACATGATGTAGAGGGATAAACTCATGCAATATGATATAAACCCAATCTTTTTATCCTCGATGGCAACAATACAATACGTGCCTTGCAACCCTTTTTATCACTGGGTAAGGACACCGCAAGATTGAACCCAAAGCTAAGCACTTCTCCCATGGCAAGAAAGATCAATCTAGTAGGCCAAACCAAACCGATAATTCGAAGAGACTTGCAAAGATAAATCAATCATACATAAAAGAATTCAGAGGAGATTCAAATATTTCTCATAGATAAACTTGATCATAAACCCACAATTCATCGAATCTCGACAAACACACCACAAAAAGAGTTTACATCGAATAGATCTCCATAAGAGAGGGGGAGAACATTGTATTGAGATCCAAAAAGAGAGAAAAAGCCATCTAGCTAATAATTATGGATCCGAAGGTCTGTGGTAAACTACTCACAACTCATCGGAGGGGCTATGGTGTTGATGTAGAAGCCCTCCGTGGTCGATTACCCCTCCGGCAGAGCGCCGGCGAAGGCTCCAAGATGGGATCTCGCGGATACAGAAGGTTACTGTGGTGGAAATTGTGTTTCGTTGGCTCCCTGGATGTTTTCGGGGTACGTAGGCTTATACAGGAGGAAGAAGTACGTCGGTGGCCGCCCGAGGGGCCCACGAGACAGGGGGGCGCGCCCTATAGGGGGGCGCGCCCTACCGTCTCATGGCCGCCTCGGCTGCTTCTTGACTTGCACTCCAAGTCCCCTGGATCACGTTCGTTCCAAAATCACGCTCCCGAAGGTTTCATTCCGTTTGGACTCCGTTTGATATTCCTTTTCTTCGAAATACTGAAATAGGCAAAAAAGAACAGCAATACGGGCTGGGCCTCCGGTTAGTAGGTTAGTCTCAAAAATGATATAAATGTGTAAAATAAAGCCCATAAACATCCAAAAAGGGTAATATAATAGCATGGAGCAATCAAAAATTATAGATACGTTGGAGACATATCAAGGACCGATGAGGAAAAAGCAGAGATCTCTCAAGCCCAAGGGAGGGAATTTTTTGCAAAGAAACCTCCACCTCCGAAGGAGACGATAGATTCGGTAAAATTGAAGCGCACTATCGATGCCCTGAAGTGACCACCACCGCCTTCGCCGGATGACAACTATGTCTGCGCTCTTAAGAAGACATATGAAGATGCGCGGCGGTCGGGAACTACTTCCAGTGATAAAATGTTAGAAGAACGAAGAAGCGGGAAAAAATTCCCCAGCTCGGCGAACAGGCGAACCAATCATGCCCCCCGCTCAAGGTGTCTAGCGATATCGTCGCTAATCTGCCGAGGATGATGCCCGGTACCAATCCTACTGATTACCTGAGCGATGGTGTACACTTTGATACAATGGAGGTGAATGAATTTAGATACTAGTATGGGCAGCCGCTCGTCAAACCTGATCATCCTCCTCTAACAACGATGATGCGAAGATTCTATGAATGGTACCTGAAATCCTGCAACGAGTCTGGGAAGGATGTTTTGACGATGAGAATTAAAGAGGAGCACAACCTCGTTGGAACTGGTCTGCTTTCTGTTGCATTTGAGGAGTTATTCCAGTTATACAATAAAAAGGCCCTCGACAAAACACTCGTGACTTGCTACTGTCTGTAATTAAGTATCTGTCTATATATATATAGCTGAGCTCTTTCATTTCATGTATATATAATTATCCTCACTATTATGCAGATTGAAGATCGCCGAATGCAGGAAAGCACAAATCTGGGACACTGGGTTCATTAACCCAGATATCATACATGAATGGACGGTTAAACACAATGTCACGGAAACCGAGGACAACTTGCTACAATCATTGCTTAAAAATCAAAACAAAGATAAAATACTCTTTCCTTAGAACTTCAAGTGAGTGTTAATGTCTTATGCATATTCGGTTTCCCTTATTATTACTCGAGGTTATAGTAATGTAATTGATGAGTTATGCATGCGTGTGCAGCTTCCACTTTATTCTGCTAGAGATCCAGCTTGAGCAGGGAGTAATAACCATCTTAGACTCGAGACGAAAAGATCCCCAGGACTATGAAAACATGACTACAATGCTCCAGAAGTAAGTTCAATCGCTCATTATCGCACCATATCGGCAACTTTGTTCATTTGATCCTGAAAGTGCGTTATATCGACTAGAGGGGGGGTGAATAGGCGATTTTTATGAATTCTTCACTGAGAAATTTGCAGGTGAGGAAATTCCTTTGCGAAGAACTACTAGCAGCGGAATAAGTACTCAGAAGTAAGCATAACAGAAAGCATGGTCATCATGATGAAATGAAGACTAGCACAGAGTACAGAAAGCGTAATCACAGGATAACACAAGATGAAGACACACAGACTGAAGAAATTGAACTGAGGAAATTGAGAAAGTCTTCAGTCAAAGTCTTCAAGCACAGATATGAAGAAACACTAAACACAGTAATGAGGAAATGAAAGGGTTGAGGAAATAGAACCAGTTAGGTTGGTGAAGACAATGATTTGGTAGACCAGTTCCAACTGCTGTCTCAGTTGTACGTCTGGTTGGAGCGGCTGAGTATTTAAACTCGAGGACACACAGTCTCGGACACCCAGTCGCTGAGCACGCAGCTCAGGACACCCAGTCCTCACCGTATTCTCCTTGAACTAAGGTCACACAGACCTCGTCCAATCACTCGTGGTAAGTCTTCAGGCGACTTCCAAACCTTCACAGACTTGGTCACTCGGCGATCCACAATTCCTCTTGGATGCTCTAGACCATGACGCCTAACCGTCTGGAAGAAGCACAGTCTTCAAAGGTAACAAGCGTCGGATCCACGCATGATCAATTTCTTCAGTGATGCTCAATCACTTTGGGTTTGTAGGGGTTTGGTTTTGGGTTTTCCTCACTTGATGATTTTCGCTCAAAGTCCTCGGAGGATGGGTTGCTCTCAAATGACAAGTGTCAAGTTCTCTCGGAGCAGCCAACCAGCTAGTGGTTGTAGGGGGCGGCTATTTATAGCCTAGGGAGCAGCCCGACATGATAAGACATAAATGCCCTTCAATGATATGACCGTTAGGTGGATAAGATATTTTGGGACAGCGGGCGCGTAGCACAGCAACGGTCAGAAATTTGACTCTCAAATTCCTCAGGGCTATCATGTTCCTCACTGTGTAGGCAATTCGCACTGGCGAATTCCTAACTCCTCAGTCAGAACAAATTCATCAGCGACCAGAAGAACTTTGTCTCTGTCACTGAAGAAAGTGATTGAACTGTATGAGATTTCCAAAGGCTTCACTCGAAGGGATTGGTAGGTGTAGGATTTTGAGTTGAGCATCACATGGAAATTTTTCCTTAGTATTTCCTCGACCCCCATTAACAGTACGGTGTTTCCTATGACTCAAGAAAGAGAAAATGAAACTACAAAAACAAAAGTCTTCATGCTTCATGTTCCTCAAATGAATACCGAGTCTTCAAGGTCACACCAATTTCTTCACTTTCAAAGTCTTCAGAAAGTCTTCAGAATATCAAAGTCTTCAGTCGAAGAACTTCATTTTTAGGGGTCGACTTTCTCTGTAAATATCAAACTCCTCATAGACTTATAGACCTGTGTACACTCACAAACGCATTAGTCCCTTAACCTATAAGTCTTCAATACTCCAAAATCACTAAGGGGCACTAGATGCACTTACAATCTCCCCCTTTTTGGTGATTGATGACAATATAGGTTAAGTTTTCAGCGGGGATAAATGTATGAACTGTAAATACTGATATTGAGGAATTTGATAGCAAGATATAGAAGAACTCCCCCTAAAGATGTCCATAGTGAGGAATTTGCGTTTGAGGCAATGCACATTTGAAGAGTTGAATCATGGAGATCTCCCCCTATATCTTGTAATTCATACACGCATTTGATATATAATATGAAGAATTTGAAATGCATGATGAAATATGGTGCCTGATGAGATTCAGCATGCGTGCAATGTCATTAACGAGGAATAAGCATGCCGAAAGCATCAAAAGCATAATGCAACAAAAGTATCAGCGCACCATCGGGTTTAAGATTACAACTCGATCCAAATAAAAGTTTCAGAAGAACGAGAGTTGTAACTTAAAAAATGCCTTTAATATAGACCCGCTTGAAGACTAACTCAGATTTCTCCCCCTTTGTCATCAAATGACCAAAAGGATTCAAACTGAGGACTAACGCCCCTGAAGAATTTCAAGTCGACGGAGGAGCGCCAGCTTTGTCGGGGTTGTTTGTTGTAGCAGGGCCTGCCGCAGTGTCGTCCAAATCTTCATACTCATCAGTGTCACGCGATGAAGAATAAGAGCTGTCCACCAGTGGAGGAACTTTGACCCTCTTGAGTTTCTTTGGAGGAGGTGCAGACCAGTCAAATTCTTCCTTGAGACCCATAGTCTTCAGTTCTTCAGCGCTATAGACATGAGTGAGGACAGCCCAGGTGCGGTTGAAGGTTTCATGAAGGTAGTATTGGTTCTTCTTCACTGCATTGTATGTTGAGGTCATATTGTGAAGAAGTGCACCAAACTGACGCTTTACCCATTTGTGATTGCGGTCAACCTTCTGATGAAGACTGAGGAGTAACTCACAGTCAGTCATCACCCTGGTGTTGTGGCTTGAGGATTTTTCTTGGTTGAGGTATTTGTGGCAGAGTCATGTGTGGCAGAGTCGTCATTGGTAGAAGAAGATGCAGCCTTGCGAAATTGACCATCCAATGGACGAATGCCTTCATCGATCACAGCAGCTGCCTTGCCTTTATCATCAGCTGATGAAACTGTCCATTTGAGGACTTCAATGGGAGGCAAGTAGCTACCGTGGTTCAGATTGTCAGCTTTGTAATTCAGTGAAGATCTTGCCCTGATGAATCTCATAATCCAAGGCGCATAGGGCTTTAGCTCGAATGGTGACATAGCAATATTTGCCAGAGTCCTCATGAAGAAATCATGGAAGTTGACATGAACGCCATGAATGATGTTGAAGAGCATATTCTTCATGATGCCAACGACTTCTTCATCATTTGAGTCGTGGCCTTTGATAGGACTCATTTTCTTCGTCAGAATGCGATAGACAGTCCCAGGCACATAGAGTAATTCCTTGACGAGGAATTTGGTTCGTGGGGCCTGCCCAGGCTTCAAAGGCTTCATGAGCACTTGCATATAGTGATTTGTCAGTTCAGGGTCACTGTAGGTGCAGCGTGCACTGTCATGGGGAGGATCGAGAGGAAGGACACAAATTAATTCAATTACCGGTGCCTTGTAGTGAGTGTTTTCAGTCATCCAGTCCAACACCCATGAGTTGACATCTTCAACGTCTCCAGTGATATGCAGTGTCGCGTAGAATTGAAGAATGAGTTCTTCATTCCAATCGCAAATGTCCGTGCAGAAATTTAGTAATCCTGCATCGTGAAGAACACTGAGGACTGGCTCGAAGCATGGCAGAGATTCCATGTCCATGTGAGGAATATGTTCATGATCGAAGATTTTGTCTTTGTCAAACAACACTGAGGAATAGAAGTTGGCTTGACTAGCAGTCCAGAAACGCCTCTTCCTTATGCGAGCAGAGTCATAGGGGTTGTAATCAGTGAAGAATACATGCTCGGCAAAGAAATCTTCAGCCTTGAACTTCTGTTTACTTGAGAACGGATTCTTCGGCTTTGGCAGAGGGGTGTCAGTGAGTTGCATCACCACCTTAGGAATCGCGAGCTCAGGTTCTTCAGGCTGAAGAATTTCTGGTTCCTCTTCTTGTGCAACCTGAGGATCAGCAGCAGCAGGTTCTTCAGCACTAGTGGCTGGAATTTCTTCATGCACAGAGGGAGTGGGATGAGTTTCTTCAGAGCCCAGTTGAACTGTTGGTGCAGGGGACTGAGGAATCTGTTGGATAGGTGTGAAGAGAGGAGTATTGAGATGCCGACTTTCCCAAAAGTCATCATTCATCACAGGTGTGGTGCATCCTATATCCACATCTTCATCTTCAATTTCCTCAACACCAGCCTCTTCAGCTGTGAACTGAGGCATAGATGAGGAAATGACTGGCGTTGAAGGGATTGCGTCCACTTCAATTTCTTCATCAATCTGCTCTGACGAAGCAGCAAAATGATTTCCTTCATCAGATCCGCTTGGGATCTCATAGTCTTCTCCAAAAGGAACAAGGTCCTTTGATGGCATGGAGGAAATCGGAACAGTATCAATTGGATTTTCGAGTGAGCTGGTCATTGGCTTCATCTTCTTCACAGCCGAAGAATTTGACGCAGCTGATGCCTTCCTTTTCTTCACTGGAGCTCGCTCTGCAGCCTTGGTCTTCTTCACATTAGATGCAGATGGAAGAATTGGAGTTGGTGTAGGCGCGGGGGGAGCTGAGGAATCTGGTTCATTTTCTTCAGGCGCAACTGATGCAGTTGCCCTGATCTCTTCAGTTTCTTCAGGCGCACCACTAGTGGATGCCCTGGCAATTTCTTCAGTGGCTGGAATGGAGTCATCAGCCCTGGAACTAGCATTTTCTTCAGCAGGCTGAAAGTCATCAGCGGTGCTGGCATGTTCTTCAGCAAGCTGAGCAGAGTCTGCAGCCTGAGGGTTTTCTTGTTGCATTGGGGTAGCAACATTTGTGAATTTCTTTGTCAGGTTGACGAATCTCACTTTAGCTCCTTGCTAATCAGCATAGTAGGCATCAAAGTCTTTGCTGAGCGCTTGAATTTCAGACTGAGCCTGGAGAAGTTCCTCAGGTGTCATTCTGACAACATTTTTCTTCAAGAGCTTCTCCTTTCTGTATTGTGCTTTCTTGATCTCTCTTCCCTTTTCAAACTTCCATTTCTCTTGAGTGATGAAATGGGTCAGCATGTGACTTTGACCAGGAGTCAGATGAAAATCAGGCATTGGGGTGTTTGGATCCTTGTGCCAGAGATCAATGTAATCGAGGATTTTCCTTGGATCCAAAAGCAGTGGCACAGATGTGCCTTTGGCTCTAGCGGCCTTCACCTGTCTGTCTCTGATGATTTCTGCAAGTTCATCATCAGAAGCTTCATCATCAGAAGGCACATGGAATGCGACCTGTTTCTTCTTTGGACTTGGCCGAGGACCGCGTCCAGCTGTTGCTTTAGTCTTCAACAGTGTGGGGCCTGATGTGGAAATTGGTGCAGCTGAGAAACTTGCTGAAACACCAGAGGCAATCGAGAAACCAGCAGTCCTTTGCATGTAGCCAGATGCACAGGAGCTGAGGACTTTGAAGGAGCTGCTGAGGACTTTGGTGGAGCAGTAGTAGTGTGAGGAATTTGCCGTGAGGGCATTGCTGGGGAACTTGGCCGTGAGGGCGCTGTTGGTGAAGCACTTGGCTTACGAGTAGGCTTCTTTGGCATGGATTTCCTCGGTTTGACCGAGGCCTCAGTAGCAGTAGCAGTGGCAGAATCCTCATTGAATTTCTTCACTGCCTCCTTGGCTTGTCTTGCCAATTTAACTTGGCGCTTAGCCCATTCTTCAGGAAAGTCCTCACCACGTTTGAGGCTTGTGGGGTCAGCTACTTGGCCAGGTGCCAATGGAGCTCTTGGGCATGGAGGATTGAGGGCGAATTTCCTCATGTACTTTGGAGTCACATATCTGTATTCCCTCCATTCCCTTGCCCATCTCCGTTCAATTCTCTGTATGCGCACCTTGCGCTGATTTTTGTTTTCTTTGCCAAATTTTGCTTCATCACGTGTGCAATAGTCATCATAAATTTCCTCAGGGATTTCAAACGCAGTCATAACCTCAGGTTTCTTTCCTCCTTTCTGCGGCTTCTTACCGTCTGCCATATTCTTCAGATGAGGAATTTGAACAATTGAACACTCTGAAGAAGTATGCAGTTTTTCTTCGAGGAACGCTGCAAATGAGTTAGGTTGATGAGAATCTAGTGATTCAGCAGCAGACATGAGTACCTGTGAACAGAGTATAGGTGCGAGGAATTTGGAGAGGTCATATGTGTTCTCAGAAGGTTTTTCGAAAAGAACAAGTTTTGAGGAATTTGACCAGATGAACCTTGAGGAATTTCACTAAGCGTTCTTGTCTTAGGTTCCAGAGTTGTACAGATTGAAGATCCACACAATTAGGGAATCTTGAAGAAAATGATTGCTTAGAGAAACAGTTCAAGATCATATGATGTGTGAGGTGTTCATATGTGTGAAGATTTGAAGAATAAACACCTTTGAAGATTTTCAGGAAAGTTTGAGAATCAAAGTGAGTAATAGAAGTAACTTTTAATTACCTGAAGTGAAGAACACGACGAACTGAGAAGAACAGATGTGAAGTTCGTCAGGTTAGATCTCCCACGCCCTAACTTGGCATAGGAAGACAGCTACGGCGGCGGCGGAGTGAAGATTTCCGCGGTCGGCGTGAGTACGACAGCGACGAGGTCGAGGTAGTGAAGCTCTTCCTCACGGGCGACGATGGAGTAGCGGCGGCGCTAGGGTTTGAGGGGCTCGAGTGAGAGAGTAGCGATCGAGCGGAGTAAATGAAGTGAGGAAGGGGAGAGGGGTATTTATAGACACGGTAAAAACTGTTCGCCCGAAGATTTTGGGACGAATGTGCCCCTGCCCTTTCTCCTTCTCGCGACATGAGTTACCCACGTACTGTGTAGTTGAGATCGTGTACGATCGTGGGTGAATAGAATAATGCATTGTGGGATGCGGAACGGCTTGAGCGGCAAAACCGAAAATTTGGATAAGATTTGTTTTAAAGTGTCGTTCGCAGTTTCTTCAGCTGACAAGGACACAGTGAAGATTTTGAACGAGTTTCAAATAGAACGCACATGAAGAATTTGTGAATAGATTGGGTTGAATATAGCATAGAGGGGGAAGGGTCCGATCACATTCACTTAGCAGAAAAACCAACTTGAAGAAATAGCTATAAGTGAATGCTGTAGAGGACTTAAACTCATATATATATATATATATATATATATATATATATATATATATATATATATAGCCAATAAAGAAAAACAACGGAAATAGTGAAGATTTTGCAAAGTTGAAGAATTTGAAAAACTGAAGAATTTCAAAACTGAGAAAAACTCAAATTGAAGATTTTCAACTTTTTTGTGGTGGCGTGACCCACCGTATAAGAATGATGATTTCAGACACCGCGTACAATTGTCGTAGGATTCTGAGAATCAAATTCTTCATTAATTTCTTCACACTTAGAGTGTTATTCTTCATTGATTGAAGAAAAACGTTTCTTCATGTGTTGCACATCTAAGTCATCAATTTTGCATAAGTGTCAGGGTGTGTGTCCTTTTCAAAGAACATTCGAAGATTCTAAGATATTTAGCTCACACCGCAACTTGCTAAATCTCTTCTCATCCAAAGGCTTAGTGAAGATATCAGCTAGCTATTCTTCAGTCTTCACTTGCTCGATGGAGATGTCGCCCCTCAACACATGATCACGAAGAAAATGATGACGAATCTGAATGTGCTTTGTCTTCGAGTGCTGAACTGGGTTGTGTGCAATCTTGATGGCACTCTCATTGTCGCAGAGGAGAGGCACATTCTTCACGTTGATGCCATAGTCCTTGAGTGTTTGCTTCATCCAAAGCAGTTGCGCACATCAAGATCCAGCAGCAATGTATTCAGCTTCTGCAGTAGACAGTGATACGCAGTTCTGTTTCTTCGAGGACCAACAGACCAAAGATCGTCTGAGGAAATGACAAGTGCCATATGTTGACTTGCGGTCCACACGCATAGTCAGAGTCAGAATATCCAATGAGATCAAAAGTAGAGCCTTTGGGGTACCATAATCCTAGTGTTGGTGTGTGAGCTAGATATCGAAGAATATGCTTCACAGCCTTATGGTGTGATTCCTTCGGTGCAGCTTGAAATCGGGCACACATGCAAACACTAAGCATTATATCTGGCCTAGAAGCACATAAGTACAATAAAGAACCAATCATGGAGCGGTATACCTTGTGATCGAAGTCAATACCATTTTCATCAGTGCATAGATGGCCATTTGTGGGCATAGGAATTTTGACGCCTTTGCAATCTTGCATGCCGAATTTCCTCAGTACGTCTTGGAGGTATTTCTCCTGAGATATGAATATACCATTGCGCTGTTGACGAATTTGAAGACCTAAGAAGAATTTCAACTCTCCCATCATAGACATTTGATATTCTTCCCTCATCATATAGGAAAATTCATCACTATAACGTTGGTCAGTACAGCCAAAGATAATATCATCAACATATATTTGGCACACAAACAGTTCACCATCATAAGATTTAGTAGAGAGAGTAGGGTCGAGTGAACCGGGTGTGAAGCCATTCTTCATGAAGAATTCCTTCGATGTATCATACCACGCCCGAGGGGCTTGCTTGAGGCCATAGAGGGCCTTATTAAGTCTGAAGACTTTGTCAGGATTCTTTGGATCTTCAAAACCTGGGAGTTGAGCAACATATACTTCTTCCTCAAGCTTACCATTGAGGAATGCACTTTTCACATCCATTTGATATAAGATGATATCATGATGGTTAGCATAAGCAAGTAATATGCGAATAGCCTCAAGTCTAGCAACAAGTGCAAAGGTTTCATCAAAATCAATTCCTTCAACCTGTGTGTAGCCTTGAGCTACCAGTCGTGCCTTATTCCTCACCACAAGGCCATTTTCATCTTGCTTGTTGTGGTAGATGCACTTTGTGCCAATGATATTATGCTTGTGAGGATCTGGACGTTTGACCAGTTCCCAGACATTGTTGAGCTCGAACTGATGTAATTCTTCTTGCATAGCCTGGATCCACTCCGGCTCCAGAAATGCTTCATCTACCTTAGTGGGCTCTGTGATAGAGACAAAAGCATAGTGCCCACAAAAGTTAGATAAATGTGAAGCTTTTGAGCGTCTGAGAGGACCTGGTGCTCTAATGTCATCGATGATCTTCTCCACTTGCACTTCTTTTGCAATGCGAGGACGAGCTGGTTGTCACTGAGGAGTTTGATCAGCATTTTCTTCAGCACCATTTTCCTCAGCATTTTCTTCAGGTGCATCAGCTCGACGTTCTTCATGAACTGGAATGAATTCTTTAGCAGATTCTTCAGTAGGAATGACATCCTTAGTTGCCTTGAACTTGATAGAATCCTCAGGTGCTGGTTCATCTAACACAGAAGGTAGGTGCTCTCTTTGCGAGCCATTAGTTTCATCGAACCGCACATCTACAGTGTCAACAATCTTGTGAAGAACAATGTTGAAGACTCTGTAGGTGTGCGAGTCCTTTCCGTAACCAAGCATAAAACCTTCATGTGCTTTCGGTGCAAATTTAGAATTATGGTGAGGATCTCTAATCCAACATTTAGCACCGAAGACTTTGAAATAACTCACATTGGGTTTCTTGTCAGTGAGGAGTTCATAGGCCGTCTTCTTGAAGAATTTGTGAAGATATACTCTGTTGATGATGTGGCACGCAGTATCACATCAATCCAAAAACGATGAGGCGTTTTGTATTCATCAAGCATAGTGCAAGCCATCTCAACAAGAGTTCTGTTCTTGCGCTCCACGACGCCATTTTGCTGAGGAGTATAGGGAGCAGATAACTCATGAGTAATACCAAGTTCGTCAAGATAGTCATCAAGACCGGAATTCTTGAACTCAGTTCCATTGTCACTTCTGATGTGCTTGATCTTCACACCAAAGTTGGTTGAAACCCTCGAGGAAAAACGTTTGAAGACTTCCTGCACTTCATGTTTGTAAGTAACAATGTGTACCCATGTATATTGAGAGTAATCATCAACAATGACAAAACCATATAGAGATGCATCATTAGTGACTGCTGAGTAATGATTAGGCCCGAAGAGGTCCATGTGAAGCAATTCGAATGGACGAGTAGTGGTCATGATAGTCTTCACTGGATGCTTGGCCTTGGTCATTTTTCCAGCTTCACAGGCTCCGCATAAGTGATCCTTGAGGAATTTGACATTCTCAATGCCAATGACATGCTTCTTCTTCGCAAGCGTGTGCAAATTCCTCATGCCTGCGTGACCAAGTCGTCGATGCCATAGCCAGCCTTCTGAAGCTTTTGCAAGTAGACACATGGCTGGCTGTGGTCCTGTAGAGAAATCAACAATATACAAATCTCCTCTCCTAAAGCCTTCGAAGACTTTGGAATTGTCAGCTTCCATAATCACAACACAGCGATACTTGCCAAAGACAACAACCATATCAAGATCACAAAGCATTGAGACTGACATGAGGTTGTATCCTAAGGACTCAACAAGCATGACTTTGTCCATGTGTTTATCCTTAGAGATTGCAACCTTACCAAGACCCAATACCTGACTTTTGCCTTTGTCAGCAAAGATGATATGCTTCAGATGTGACGGTGATAAGGGAGCATCCATCAATAGATTCTTGTCAACAGTCATGTGATTCGTACATCCACTATCGAGGACCCACTCAGTAGCTTTGGGTTGATCATCCTGCAGATGAATTAGTGTAGCTTACAATATCATATGCTTCATTAGTGAAGAATATGATATCAAGTTCATCAGATGAATTTCATCAATCAGTAAACAGATATAGCAGTATGAGGACGTGTGAAATGAAGGTTCATTTCATCATGATTCGCCTGCGTCCTTTCAGGCAATTTTGTCAGGTCCCCAGCAAATTCTTCAGACGTTAAAGCATGTCTGGAGACCTGACCCTGCAGAAGAGATTAGTTATTTTTCTTCACCACCCACATCTGAAGGGGTGGCAAAGAGTTCATCACTCTGCGAGCACCATACGAGAATGGTGGCATAGAGGCCAAACCATTTCGTTTCACATAAGAGGGGTTAGGGTAAGCATATGAATAAGCAGAGAAATTCTTCGAGGACATATGAACATAATGGTTTGAAGAATAATGCACATATTCATAGCCCTTAGCTCTACCCTGCGAAACAGAGTTGTTAGCACGATGATAATCATATGAGGACTTTGATCCATTTGAGGAATTTGATCCACGTGAGGAATTTGGTCTGTATGAGGACTTGGATCCATATGAAGAATTTGGTCCATATGAAGAATTTGATCTGGGGTTCCTGTTCTTCACAGGTGGTGTCATGAGGACATTCACCTGAAGACTTTCGAGGCACTTCTTGGGAACCCAGATTTTCTTCATAGGAGAACCATTCCTGCAGTTAGTGCCAACATATCTAGCAAATACTTCACCATTCTGATTTTTGAACAGTTTATAGTTGGAGTCAAATGACTCATCAGAAGAATGAGGAGATTCACATGTAAAGCCAGATAAGTTAGATGGATCAACTGGAGGTCCCTTTGCAGCAACCCATGAGGTTTTGGGGTACTACTCAGGCTTCCAATATGTTCCATCAGCATTGAGTTTCCTCTCAAAGGCAATACCCTCTTTCCTAGGGTTTCTGTTGAGGATCTGCTTTTTAAGCACATCACAAAGAGTCTGATGCCCTTTGAGGCTTTTGTACATGCCTGTCATGTACAATTCCTTCGGCCCTGCATCGTCAGTGATACTAGCAATGTCCTCAGATGAGGAATTAGTGATAGCAGAGGCAGGTGAAGAATTTGTAACAGTTGAAGCATTTGAACATTCAGGTGAAGAATTAGCAGATTCACGTTCAATGCACTTTAAGCATGGAGGAACAAATTCTTCCTGAGAAGCGCTGATTTGTTGAGCTAGTAATGAATCGCGCTCCTTCTGAAGATCTTCATAACTCACTCTTAGCTTCTCAAGATCTTGCTTTCTTTGAAGAAATTCATAAGAAAGTTTCTCATGATCAGATAAGAGAGTGTTATGATGACTTTGAAGGTTATCAAACCTAGACTGAAGTCTCTGAAGATTTTCAGTCAGGGCATTAGTGCGATCCATTTCTTCACCCAACATATCATCACTTTTGTCTAGCATGTTTTGTACTTGTTCCAAAGCCGCTTGTTGTTTAGTGGCAATGCAAACAAGTTTGGAGTTTGGTATAACTAGATTCAATATCATCATCAGATCCATCATCATCAGATTCATCGTCACAAAACTCGGATGAGGAGCATTCGGTTACCTCGTCACCCTTTGCCATGAGACATGATGCAGAAGATGATGGTTCTGGCTCGAAAGTCATCGTTTTGAGAGATTCCTTGAAGTCCTCAAACCAGGGATCATGACGGGTTCGATGACCTTCATAGACATCAGAGATTCGGTCCCAGATAAGCTTCGCATTGCAAAGATGCATAAAGCACCTGAATTCATCTCTGGATAGGCAGGAACAGATGATATCCTTCGCCAAGATGTCAAGTCGAGTGTACTTGCGAATATCATCAGCGTCCGCCATCTTGCATAGATCAGTAAGACCAATCTCAGTGACGGTCCACAGCTCGCTGTTCATTGCCATGAGGCGCTTCCTCATCATGGCCTGCCATTTGGGATAATCATGACCGTCAAAGATAGGGCATGTCACTTTCTTCATACCTGCGGTCGACATAACTAAAACTCCAGGCGGTTAAGCCAAAATCACACAGAACAAGGGAGTACCTTGCTCTGCTACCAATTGAAAGTGCGTTATATCGACTAGAGGGGGGGTGAATAGGCGATTCTTATGAATTCTTCACTGAGGAATTTGCCGGTGAGGAAATTCCTTTGTGAAGAACTACTAGCAGCGGAATAAGTACTCAGAAGTAAGCATAACAGAATACAAGCATGGTCATCATGATGAAATGAAGACTAGCACAGAGTACAGAAAGCGTAATCACAGGATAACACAAGATGAAGACAAACATACTGAAGAAATTGAACTGAGGAAATTGAGAAATTCTTCAGTCAAAGTCTTCAAGCACAGATATGAAAAAACACTCAACACAGTAATGAGGAAATGAAAGGGTTGAGGAAATAGAACCAGTTAGGTTGGTGAAGACAATGATTTGGTAGACCAGTTCCAACTGCTGTCTTAGTTGTACGTCTGGTTGGAGCGGCTGAGTATTTAAACTCGAGGACACATAGTCCCGGACACCCAGTCGCTGAGCACGCAGCTCAGGACACCCAGTCCTCACCGTATTCTCCTTGAACTAAGGTCACACAGACCTCGTCCAATTACTCGTGGTAAGTCTTCAGGCGACTTCCAAACCTTCACAGACTTGGTCACTCAACGATCCACAATTCCTCTTGGATGCTCTAGACCATGACGCCTAACCGTCTGGAAGAAGCACAGTCTTCAAAGGTAACAAGCGTCGGATCCACGCAGGATCAATTTCTTCAGTGATGCTCAATCACTTTGGGTTTGTAGGGGTTTGGTTTTGGGTTTTCCTCACTTGATGATTTTCGCTCAAAGTCCTCGGAGGATGGGTTGCTCTCAAATGACAAGTGTCAAGTTCTCTCGGAGCAGCCAACCAGCTAGTGGTTGTAGGGGGCGGCTATTTATAGCCTAGGGAGCAACCCGACATGATAAGACATAAATGCCCTTCAATGATAAGACATAAATGCCCTTCAATGATATGACCGTTAGGTGGATAAGATATTTTGGGACAGCTGGCGCGCAGCACAGCAACGGTCGAAAATTTGACTCTCAAATTCGAGAGGGCTATCATGTTCCTCACTGTGTAGGCAATTCGCACTGGCGAATTCCTAACACTTCAGTCAGAACAAATTCATCAGCGACCAGAAGAACTTCGTCTCTGTCACTGAAGAAAGTGACTGAACTGTATGAGATTTCCAAAGGCTTCACTCGAAGGGATTGGTAGGTGTAGGATTTTGAGTTGAGCATCACATGGAAATTTTTCCTTAGTATTTCCTCGACCCCCTTTAACAGTACGGTGTTTCCTATGACTCAAGAAAGAGAAAATGAAACTACGAAAACAAAAGTCTTCACGCTTCATGTTCCTCAAATGAATACCAAGTCTTCAAGGTCACACCAATTTCTTCACTTTCAAAGTCTTCAGAAAGTCTTCAGAATATCAAAGTCTTCAGTCGAAGAACTTCATTTTTAGGGGTCGACTTTCTCTGTAAATATCAAACTCCTCATAGACTTATAGACCTATGTACACTCACAAACGCATTAGTCCCTTAACCTATAAGTCTTCAATACACGAAAATCACTATGGGGCACTAGATGCACTCACAGATCCTGATATCAAATGATTATTTTCTTTGTCTGGCAGGGTTTGGAAAGAGTTCACCGTAATTGTTCCGGCACTGCCGAAGGAGCTGCGATTTACACACCCGAAAGTAAGTACTACTACCTAGTTCCGCGCATCTCCCATTGATTCTAGTTTCATCAATACCATTTATAATGCTTGATTATCAGTTTGATTGAACTCTATTTCTCGTAAAGTGGTTGTGGCAGGAAGCCGGGAATGATTTTTGTGGATACTACGTTTGCGAGTACATCTACAATGCGACAATCTCTAATAAGCGGGGCTACTCTAAAAAAATATGATGTGTGTAAGCAAAAATATTCACAATTTTATTTTATTACCATCATTTGTGTTGAGTTTCATTCATATACATGTATTGACCCCCTTCTTCAAATTAGGTCTGGCAGATCCATGAGGAACTCCTACCACATGATCGCATAAAAACAATTCAAGAGGAATTGGCGGGATTCTTTCTAGACCACGTCATCAATAAATCCGGAGAATACCATGTGTAAATTGAGATAGACATGAGATGTTAGGGATTGTAAGAGATCTTATATTGTATATATGTACCTAGTAGCGTCGTATAGATATATGAAAACTTGTTGTTCGACCAATATCTCGGAGAAAGAGAGGTCAATCCTCTCTGTATATGTTCATGACCATCTTGTAATTAATGGTTCCTTCATTTGCTTACTAGCTAGCGTGTCGAGTTCTCTCTATACGTATAGTAGCTAGCGTCGACCAAGCACGGAGATAAGAGAGGACACTTCTCTCTATTAGCTAACTAACACCCTAAATTAACCCCCCTAAACCCACCACCTTTCAAAAAAAACCTCAGCTCCTGCCAGCTGCTGACGCGTGGATGCCTTTTGGTCCCCGTTGGTGTTATCAACCGGGACTAAAGGTCCTCCTGCCTGGGCGCCCCGCAGCGGCCACGTGGAGCCCCTTCTGTCCCGGTTTGTAAGCGAACCAGGACTAAAGGGTTTCGGCTTTAGTCCCGACGTTTTTGTCCCGATTTTAGAACCGGGACAAATGAGTCCTTTTCTACTAGTGGTGGAGGATCTCGGCTCTTGCTGGCAGGAGGGCTCCTGCTTCGTTTTTGGAGGTTTTCCTGTGTACGTTTAGGGTTTGTGTTCTGCTCAGGAAGATGAGATGACGGCGGCTTCCTGAAGATGGAATAAGATTCTCCCCGCCTAGTCCCCGTTCTGGTGGTGCGTCTAGCATCATCGGAGGGCGTGTGGAGATGTGTCTCCGGCGGATCTCGCGGGATTCTGTCGGCGTTTGTCTTCGGTGGATCCACATGGATCTGGCCTTTGTTAGTTTTGTGTTCATGTGTCTTTAGATTGGATCCTTCCGTTCTACGTTTCTTTTCATCGGCGTGATTGTTGTTCTAGTGTGTTGGTCCTTTTGGGCCTTACCACGACGACTTCCCAACTGTCTACTACAACAAGGTTTGACCGGCTACAGTGAGGGGGGGGGGGGGGGGGATGATGGTGGCGCGCCTTCGGCTCGCTCCAGTGATTGTAGTCGTCGCTAGGTGGTCTATGGACCTGAATGTATTTTTTACTTCCAGTGTTTTTTGTACTGCTTTGATAGATGATGAATATTTATCCTGCAAAAAAAAGAGTATACTCGGACAAAAAAATCTGCTATAACATCCCCATGAAATTATAGTATTGTACCCATAAATTCCGCAACTTCCAGGGCCCATACCCACCTTGACATCTGAGACAAAAAATATCTGGTTGGCTGGAAGCCATTTATAGCCCGTTAGTCCACTATAGAGCTCAACATTTTGGCCCAGATGAGCTCAGAGGGAGAGTTGTTGTGTAACAAAATCGAGTAGAGCCCTAATCACCTCCGCGTGTCTTCCCCAGCCCTAATCGCCGCCGACTCGAGGAGCCGTGGCGGTGCTTCAGCGCTGGGATTTGTCGTCGTACACTGCCGAGAGGCCTCCCTCCGCCGTGCTAGCTCCGCCATCAGGACCAGCACTTCGCCGCCAACCAGGCCGTTGGAAATTAGGGAGCCCGGCCGTGTCGTCGGACATCGTGCGGCCCAGATGAGCCGCCGTTCCTTGCTGGCGTCAGCGGGCCCGCTGGACGACGAGGATCTCCTCCGAGAGATCCTCCTCCGTCTCCCTCCGAATCCATCCTCCCTCCCACGTGCCTCGCTTGTCTGCACACGTTGGCGCACCATTCTCGCTGACCCACAATTTCTCCGCCGCTTCCGCAAACACCACAGAAACCCTCCATTGCTGGGCTTCTTCTTCACAGATGGTGAATTCACTCCCATAATGGACCCTCCCGACAGCATCCGTGTTGAGCGCTTCTCCGTGCCCAAGATCCAAACCCCCAAGAGGTCTTGGTGGAACCTCATATGCTGCCGCCATGGCCTCGCCGTACTAGTTAACTGGTTGCAGCAAGAGATCATCGTACGGAAAGTTTCTTCCTAGCTCGTCCTACGCGGTACCCGCTATCTAAACCGTCTGTTCACATCGTGATATGTGCACCTGAAAGCATCACATGTGCACCTTCTGTCCCTGTCAGCATCTCATTAGCAGGAGTCTGACTTGCCCCCTCTCTCCCGTCTGCATACAGTTCACTGTACTCACGTGGTGATGGGAGGGAAAAGCATTTCCAAGCAGGAAGAACAGGAGAATGCGACAAGGTGAGATTATTGCGGGAAGAAAGAGAGAGGGGTGATGTGACAGAAAAGAAAAGGAAGAGAGAGAAGCGGTATGTGTGACGGTGTGAAAGAGAAGAGGAGCAGAGAGAGGGGTGCTGCGAAGAAAGATAAGTGTTGTGCGTGAGAGAAAAGGAGAAGAGAGAGAAAAAAATAAGAGAGGAAGGGGGAGTGTTGTGAAAAGAAATAAAAGTAATCTCCTGTTATATTATTGAAAGAAACTGGATGTGTTACAGCACCTTGTATCCCTACAAGAATTTCTATACCGCAGGCAATACCTAGTCGTTTGCATCCCATATAAGCCACAAAAACATATAAGTTTCTGTTTTACTGAGATTCTTTAATCACGTTTGATATGTGATTGTCGTAATACCGTTCATGTGAATGACAATCAACTAGTTATATAAAGAACAATAGGAGTTGTTTGTTTCTTTGTCGGTCTGCTAAACCATGTAGTGAAGTAATCTCCTGTTATAATTGAGCTATATTAAAGCTAGACGGCTGTCCAGTTACACATATTGATAGGAACGACGCCCCGCGTCGCCCTCCCGCTAGGGCGGCTCGGGTGGAAACCCTAGCCCACGATGCCGGGCACGTCCATCCTCCCCTTCCCCTCCGCCGCCGCTAGACGAGGTCGTCGGGCGAAGCCCCAGGCATCTGATGGCGGCGGCGGAGGCTCTCTTCTCTTCCCTCCCACGCCAGATCGGTGAGGCGGGTCATCCATGGCGTCGGGGCGCTTTCCCCTGATCTGCGTCACGGCGGCGCGTTGTCTTAGGCGACGGCGCAAGGTGGCAGCGTGGTGCCGGGCGGGGGCGGCGGAGCTGCTAGACTCTGAGGAAGATCTGGTGGCGCCGGCCGTTCGATGGGCTAGCGGGGTCATGGCGGCGCCGGCGGCTCGACCTATCGGCGGCGGCAGGATCCCGGGGCGGTGGCCCTTGAAGGTGGTGGTGGGTGAAGCTCGGGCCTCCCGCGGCGGCATGGCGTAGTGCTGTCCCTATCCAAGGCGGATCTGCATCGCCTATCTCGTGGTTTTGCCGCGGATTGGTTCATATCAAAGACAGAGATGAGCATGCGGGATCCATCTCGGCATCTCTCGCGATTTGACGAGGTGGGGTGGGAGCCCTCCTCCCGGGCTCCAGTGGTGGCGCATTCAGGCAGTGGCCGGTGCGCCAGGGTTCCTACGGTGGCAGTGTTGTTGCGGTTGGTCGCCGGATCTAGGCGGCTAGATCTGGGGCTTTAAAGGCGGTCGAGACAGTGCACAGGTTGTTGGGTGGATTTCATGGGATGGATCCGGGTGAAAACTTGGTCTTCGGTCGTTGGCCGGAGCCGGTGATGACGATGCCCTTATCATCGTTTCCTTCATGAAGGCATCATCGACGTGAAGCTCCCAACCCCACCCAATACCTCCGGGGAAACCCTAGATCAGTTGATCGGATGACGCGGCATTCATGTGTCGTTACCCCTTTAGGGGCGGCATTCTTGGAGTTGCACTCGGGCTCGAGGGACCAGCGGATGGCTTCTTCGGTGGAGCGGTGTTTGTTTCTACATATTCATGGCGGCGGTTCTTGGTGGCATGGAGCAGTGGAGGCTTGGCGTTAGATGTGTGGCGATGGCCACGTACAGGAGGTCCACGTTGTCTGGCGTCGTGGTGGCGTCGATGGCAAAGAGGCCTGACAAGGTCGATACATCAGTACATGCTTTGTGGATGGATCGAGGGAAGATGGAGGTGACGGCCCTTTGCAGCTTGTGCGTGTGGTACTCACTGAGAGTGCGCTGGACCGGAGTGTTATCCAGTCCCGCCTATGTAGCTTTGGATGGGGCATCCGGCGTTAGATGTTAGGTTTTTGTGCGATGTTTGTTTGGTATTTGGCCCGGACATTCGGCACACTTTCATCAAGAGGATAGGAGTAGCAATGGGTGTCGTCTAGATGGTGGCCTCTGGCTTACTGTTGTATTTCTTTGTAAGGTCTTTGTGAATAATAAATAATATGGCCGCATGTATCTCCGAGATGCAGAGGCCGGGGGTGATTCCTCCTTTTCTAAAAAAAGCAGTACTTGCACTAGAAGAATAGAATGAACCATTCGATATATGAAATACTAATTCGATTGTGACATTTGAAAGCTAAAGCTTGTTATCTAATTTCCCATTCAATATTTTTCTTGCAAGATAAAACTATCTTGATACTTATAATCAATTCATAATAGGGTGTAGTTTATTCTATTAATAGAAAATAGTACGAGTTCATACACTGACTAATGCTCATTTTGCCTTTAAGATGATTATTGCCATAACAGCCATGATACTCTTAAAAGTGTCACAGAGGTTTCTTAGGCCCCGTTCGGAAGCCATCCACGAGCCAGCTTCCCGAACGAGCCAGCTGAAGCCACCCCGAACGTTCTGTCTCCAAGAAGCCACGTTCAGGAGAAGTAGAGCCGCGCAGTGCAATTTTTTGAAGGTAAATGTTTGTGGCCGGTGCGCCGGCCGAAGATTGGGCCGGTCGCACGCGGCGGCACGTACGATGCAACACATCGTTCGAACGCTTTCTGCTTCTCACACGTTGTACTACGTTGTGTTCTGTGGGACCCCCGCACCGCCCAACTTTCCCTTATCCATCCAGGCACTCATCCATTATCTCCCTCCTCTGAATTTTTTCCCCCACACTCCCTTTCTCCGCCATGGCTGCCACCATCAAGACATCGATGAGGCTCGCCTCCTCCCCTTCTGCTATGTGGTGGCCGTGGCCGATGCCCACCCCCGGCCCCGCTTTTCTGCCCTTGTGGCCCTGCGCTCCCCTCTTCTTCCCTTTCTTTTTGTGTCCTATGGTGCTGCGAGCCTACAACCCGCCATGGCCGTAGCTCCACCTTTCCCCGGTGATGGCTGCGCGTGCAAGAATTTTTGCTGGAGCCCGCATCCGCACGTGCTACAACCGGCCACAGAATTGCTGCCACCAGCCACAGCATCGCCGGCGGCCACCGGGCGGCGTTGTCATGTGCGGGGAACAACCCCCAATTTCTTTTTGCTACATCGGTTTTGTTTTTCTGCTGGAATCAGCATCAATTTTTGCTACCAACATCTCATTTTTTTCTGGAACCACGGATCTTTTTTTGCTACCATCATCTTTGGATTTTTGGTGGAAACGGCCAATTTTTTTGCTACCAGCAGCTTTATGTTTTGCTGGAGCCAGCACACATTCTTTTTGCTACAACCATGTGGGTTATGTGCCAGAACTAGAATTTTTTGCTACAACCGTTGTCGATTTTTGCTACAACTCGCAAATGTTTTTGCTACGTTCAATTCACGGCGGAGCTGCGCCCATCACGGCGATGATGATGATTTTGCTGGAACCGTCATTGATTTTTGCTACAACCGGCGAATGCTTTTGCTACGTCCATTCATGGCGAGTTGCGACCCGCGGCGACGACAACACTGTTTTTGCTACAACCGTGGATGCTTTTTGGTACGACCGACATGTTGATTTGCTACATTCGTTTTATGGTGCGACTGGTGGCCATTTTGTTCTTGGAAACTCATGCAGCGAGCGCCGATAGCGAGGGCGGGGCGACGCACCAGAGTGCTACAACCATGGACGGCAACCGAGGCGAGGTACACTGCGAGCTTGCCGACGAGTTTTGCGGCCGCCGACCGTCGCCACCGGAGCTGCAACCCCGTCGTATACGCAGCTGCATCTGTGGATCCGGTGAGGAACGCAAGAGGCGACGAAGATGGTGCTGCGGCCGGCGGCAGCGAGGCGGCGAGCGCCGGCGGCGGTGGTCCGAAACGAGGGCAGCATGGGTCTGGGTCTGTGTGCGGGATCCAGCGAGCGGCGGCGGTTGAGTCATCAACAAGCTTGAACACCTTGAAAGAAGGTTCACCGCTGATGCCATGCCAGGTCCTCGCTACCAATGCCAACTTTCCATGCAACTCAACGATGTAGTTCGGGTACACGAATGGGGCGTTACACATTCGGATTTGCAACCGGCAAGGTTCGCCGATGACGACCGGCCCGCCAGCTTTGTTCTGACCTATTTCAAACTTGAGTAGCTGTCTTGTGGTGATGCCATAGAGTTCACCATTGTAGAATATTATATCGAGGAGCCGTGGTCCATCAGTTCGTTTTATCCTCCACCCATTGTCTAGATAACCAATCCCGCAAAGGGCGATACCGTTGCTATGGGTGGCAGCGATAATGCAACCGCTTGAGGTGGGGGATTTCGAGACGACAACCTTCCGGAGTGAGCGCATGTTGTTTGCGGGGAGCGGCACCTCGATGCCGGAAAATAGGTTCACGGCTGCATGTTCTCGGTTGGGCCCTTTCATGAAGACCCAGCCATCGTCATAAGATCCCACCAAGTCCTTGTCGATTGCCTCACTCGGAAGCCGGATGCGCAGGACCCCGCCGTCCTCAGGGCAGTACACGCACTTCATCCTGTTGTTGTGGTGGTCGTCGTCGTGGTCGTGGTCGTATTTACAATCTGAGTAGACGAGCCATGGTAGAGCGGGTGGCACTTCGTGCCGCGACCCGATCGCGGCTGCTCGCCACGACCTGCACGTGGCGGCGAAGCGGACACGGTGGAGCAGGCCGGTGATCTTGAGGTAGATCGCGCTGAGAAGCTCGTCAGGGAGATCGCTCCATTGTGCTGACTTCATCGATGGCGCGTCCCGTGTGATCTGTGTACGGCGCAAGCCGCCGGTCGTCGATCGCTATTTGACTGAGATCCGGTTACAGAGCTAGCTAGGTTTAACACGTACGTCTGGGATTTAAACTGAACTCCCCCGAGTCGGTGTTTCAGCTGGGCTGGTTTGAGAAGCTTTGGGCCGGTATTTTTTACTGGGTCCAACCCGTTGTCCCGGCCAAATCCCACGCCGGAGCACCGGCCGGAGTGCTCCGCCGTCCTTCCATAGCTACCATGCCCAGCAGAACTTGCATGCATATCCATCCATGGTTTGATCCTAATTAATCTCCTGTGTACAACTTACTATCCATGGTCGGATGGTCGATCTAAGCAAGTCAAACGATGAACTAAATCATGCTAGTACCTTCTGGCAGTGTATAGTATTCCGATGGCATAAAACGATGAACACTAAAGTATGGCATAAACTTAAAAAAGATATCTATTGTAGACCAGTCGTGGTCGGTTAGGTATCTCTGGAGTGAGAAGCCACATGCTACCTTGAGGGCCAGCCGCTACTAGCATCGTCTATGGTTAATCACCTCCCGGCCAATCCAAGATCGTCAACTAAACCACATCGTCACAATACAGTTCCACGACACCACACCGCACCACGACCATCGCTAGCACTTACACCACCTTGGGATCATCTTCGTCCCACGAAGATAGCATAGTCATTGTTTCATCGGCAAGCTCAAACACCTTAAGGAAAGAGGGGTTTTACGGTGCAAATTACTAGTCACGGGAGAGACTAGTATTTGAACAGATCCACCGTTGATTTGAAGGGTAATATAGGAACTTTATATTATATTTTTTTCTCTTAGCCCAAGGGCAGTTTAGTCCAATAAAAAGTTTAATAATCAACTAAAAGTCCCGACTGAGTCGGCCCCTACACCTGCATTCTCGTCACCCAAGCCCTAATTGCCGCTCTCTCGCCGCCGCCTGCCGCTACCACGCCGTCGGCCTCGGGATCCTTCCTGCCCGTCTGTTCCGGCCACCGCAGCCTGCCGCTGCCGCGCCGTCCGCCTCGGGATCCTTCCTGCCCGTCTGTTCCGGCCACCGCAGCCCACTCGTCTCTCTCGCCGCCATTTGTCGCTGCCGCGCCGTCCGCCTCCGATCCTTCCTGCCCGTCCGTTTCGTCTGCCGCAGCCGACCCGTGGCTCTCGCCGCCACTTGCGGCTGCCGTGCCTTCCACGTCCGGAACCTTCCTGCCCGTCCGTTCCGTATGCCTCTAACAGGAGCTGTGGCCGCCACTTGCCGCTGCACTACCGCCCGCTAATCAGCTGTCACCGTTGGCTCCGCCTGTCCGTTCGTCTCTACCATTGCTGGTCGGCCTGCAGAAAGGTAATGCTTGAACATGACCAACTCCCAATCAAAACTTAGTAGCCACATATTACTGAATTTGCTTGGCAGAATCACATACTTTATATTGTTTGCCTATAGTACAGGGAAAGTTAATCCACATCTTTAGGATACATGCAATTAGGGTTCACATTTTTTTGTTGGTTGTCATGTAACAGAAGTACTTTGATTTACATTTTTTATGATGTAGTTTGGCACTGGAGATGCCTAAATAACATTATTCAGTTTCTTTGTGGATGGCAGTTACACAACATGGATGCTCACCACGTCAGCATAGAGGAAATTGAAGAATATTACATGGTGGTTAGTCAAACATTCACAAGCGAGGAACAAGGTTTCGAGTTCTATAACAGATATGCTAAAGCCAAAGGGTTCAGCGTGAGGAAGGCCAATGTGAAAAACAAGGGAGGCATAAGAATCCAAAGGTTGTACATGTGCAGCAAAGAAGGATATAGGTCCATGAAAAACTTTGAAAGGTCCAACCGGAAAAGGAAACCAAGGGCACTCTGTCGTTGTGGATGTGACTGTCAGCGCCGTGACGAGCAAGCAGAACAAGGAAGCCGCTGCCATGACAACCAGAGGCACCACCATGGCAGCGGACCTGGGCCGCGACGGCTACATGGCAAGAAGAGTACCCAACAAGCCCAAGAGAATAGTCCAGCCCAACAGAAGGTTCATCGGGCCCAACTGGACCCGCTGACTTCGTCGTCACCAGTTACTTAACCAGAGGCTTCGACCGGATCGGCATCTAGAAGGATCAGGCATAGGATCGGCGGCTCTCTTCCTCACCTACTTCTCTTTCCCCTTCCTCCTCTACCGAACCCTACCAATGTATGAACTGAGTTGATTCCTGAGGAGTGTAATAGATCGATCCCGTACCCTAACATCCTGGTATCAGAGACCACCACCACCTCCGATCTCCGCCGCGTAACCCTGGAAACCCGTCAACGCGTCCACGCCAGGCAAGTCCTCCTCGCCGCCATGGATCTGGCGCTCAAGGAGTACCTCGACAAGCTCCATCAGGACGCGAAGAGCGATTCCGCGAGCGTCCTCAAGCAGCTGCAAGCGCAAACATCGCAGATCGAAGATCTCCTTCGGTGGAAACCCGATCTAGAAGCCCGCTTCACCAAGCTGGAGACCACGGTCGCCCTGATGCAAGCGGCCCCTCCTCAACAAGCCGCACCACCTTCGTCGAGTTGAGCGACGCCACAAGCTCCCCCACCACCGCTGCTGCACGCGCAAGGAATACTCCACGGGCCCAGTGGCCACGGCGAAGTCGATCTCACCGGGGGGCTCCTGTCGGTGACCTTAGAGTCACCGGCGGCACTCCCGGTCACGGGTACATCTCAGCACCTGACAATTTCACCTCCAGAAACCATAACCCCATCATTTCTCGCCAATTTGGGGCAGAATCCACCTCCCATGAATTTTCCCCTGTTCACTGGCGAGAACCCGCAACTCTGGAAAACGCTCTGCGAGCAATATTTCCAGATGTTCGTCGTTCACGATGCATATCGTGTTCCTATGGCGATTCTGAACTTCTCCGGTCCTGCAGGCATCTGGCTCCAATCAGTTCAGAAGAAACTGATTGGGCTCGATTGGGACTCGTTTACTTCCTTACTCTGCACCCGATTCGGGCGTGACAAACACCAGATGCTCATCAGACAGTTTTACGCAATTAAACAGCATACTACTGTTGCAGATTTCATCGAGCGATTTGAATCACTGATGAATCACCTCATTTCTTATTCTGAAAGTACTCACCCATATTTTTTCCTGACACGCTTTGTCGAGGGATTGCGACCGGACATCCGCGCGGTGGTGCTGGTACAGCGACCACCGGACCTGGACACAGCTTGTTCGCTGGCCCTACTTCAGGAGAAAGTGGCCGACGGCGACCTCCCCTACAGGCGTGTCTCCAACAATAGCCAAGGGCCAAGCCACGCGATCAGATCAAACCCACCGTCCTTCGTCAGTCGACCTGCGACATCGGCAGCCGGCTCTGAAGGTAGGCGCGGGACTGATGCAGCTCGAGCTTCGTCTGAATCAAGCAAAATTGCGGCTCTACGTCAGTTTCGACGAGCAAAAGGGCTTTGTTTCAAATGTGGAGAACGCTGGGGCAAAGATCATGTGTGCCCACCAACAGTTCAGATGCACATCGTCGACGAACTGCTTGCCATGTTCAGCATGGATGATCCAACTGGTGAATCACCACCGGATTCTCCCGTTTCTGAAGAGGAAAATCTGTGCACCCTCTCGCGCCAGGCTGAAGACGGATCATCTGACCCAGGAGTTCTGCAACTGCAAGCATGGGTGCAAGGGCAAGAAATACTGCTATTGGTGGACTCAGGCAGCTCAACATCCTTCGTCGACAGCACCCTTGCAGCCAGACTGACTGGAGCTACTGATTTACCGCGACCGTGCCGTGTACGAGTTGCAGATGGAGCCACCATTCCTTGCACTCGTTACATACCTGCATGTCAATGGGTCACGCAAGGACACGAGTTTCAAACAGATTTCAAGATTCTCAAGCTGGGATCGTACGATGCCATCCTTGGTATGGACTGGCTCCGCAAACACAGCCCTATGAACATCGACTGGATCGAGCAATTCCTGACAGTAACTACACCTGAAGGCCAACTAAAACTATCTGCAGTTTCTTCATATCAAACACAATGCTCAGTCATATCAGCTACAGAACTGCTCAAAGCTTGTAAGCAAGGCTCGATCGCTCATGTTGTGCAACTGAACTCTCTGGACGGAACCAGCAAACCTGACACCCCAATACCAACTGAAGTACTGCGCTTGTAGGAACAGTTCACTAACGTGTTTGAAGATCCAAGATGCCTTCCACCGAGATGCGACTGTGATCATATAATTCCCTTGATGCCTGGAGCACAACCAGTTAACCTGCGGCCGTACAGATATAAGCCAGAACTCAAGACTGAAATCAAGCGCCAAGTGCAAGAGCTACTCGATGCTGGCGTAATACAGAAAAGCTCCAGTCCATTCTCATCTCCAGCACTGCTTGTAAAAAAGAAAAATGGTACGTGGCGTCTCTGTGTGGATTATCGACGACTCAATTCCATGACAGTGGCCAGCAAGTACATGATTCCTCTCATCGACGAGCTACTGGACGAGCTCGCAGGTGCCAAGTGGTTCTCCAAGTTGGATCTGCGCGTGGGATTCCATCAAATCAGAATGGCAGAAGGCGAGGAGTACAAAACGGCATTCCAAACCCATTCCGGCCACTGGGAGTACCGCGTCATGCCTTTCGGGGTCACCGGAGGGCCATCTACATTCAACGGTGCAATAACAACTACTCTCCATCCTGTAAACAGAGTCTGTGCGATATCATTCTTCGACGACATTCTCATCTTCAGCAAGACTCTCGAAGAGCACATTCAGCACATCAAGCAGGTGTTGCAGTTGCTTCAAGCAGATCATTGGCAAGTTAGGCAGTCCAAGTGCTCATTTGCACAGCGACAAATATCTTACCTCGGCCACGTCATCAATGAACAGGGCGTTTCCACTGATCCCAGCAAGATTCAGACAATTGAGAACTGGCCAACGCCCACTTGCGCCAAGGAGGTACGAGGGTTCCTAGGATTGGCAGGGTACTATAGAAAATTTGTCCAGCACTTTGGGATCATAGCACGACCACTCTTCAACTTGCTCAAGAAAAACCACTAGTTCGTGTGGACCAGTGATACCCAACAAGCATTTGACACTCTAAAGCAGAAACTGATCACAACCCCTCTACTGCAGCTGCCAGATTTCAAGAAAACATTCACCGTTGATACAGATGCTTGCGCCTACGGAGTGGGTACAGTTCTTCAACAAGACGGACACCCCATTGCTTATATGAGCAAACCCCTCGGCCCCAGAAACAGAGGACTATCCACCTACGAGAAAGAATGCATGGCGATACTTATGGCCGTCGAGCAATGGCGCCCTTACCTGCAGAATACAGAGTTCATCATCCGGACTGATCAGCGAAGTTTGATTCACCTCGACGACCAACACCTCTCAACGCCATGGCAGCAGAAGGCATTCACGAAGCTCTTGGGTTTGCGTTACAAAATTTGCTATCGCCCAGGCACTACAAACTCAGCTGCCGATGCACTGTCGCGAAGAGCCCCCGATGAAACAGCAGCAGCAATCTCAGTATGTAACCAGTGTGGCTCGACGAGATCGCAGCAAGCTATGAGAACAACCCGCAAGTTAAGAAGATCATCAGTGACCTTGCGCGACGACCGGATCCCAAGCAACGCTTCTCCATGCGCGACGGTCTACTGTACTTCAGAGACAGGCTCTGGCTGGGAGGCTCTCCAGCCCTCCAACAGCGCATGCTCCAAGCCTTCCATGATAGTACAGTGGGTGGCCACTCCGGCGTGCCAGTCACCTATCGCCGCCTTCGCCACCTCTTCGCATGGCCCAAAATGAAAGAGCACACCAGACAGTACGTGCAATCTTGTTCAATCTGTCAGCAGGCCAAACCAGAGCGTGTGTGCTACCCTGGCTTGCTCGAACCTCTTCCAATTCCAAACGGCGCATGGAAGGTGGTGACCATGGACTTCATCGATGGACTGCCATCATCAGGCAAGTTCAACTGTATCCTTGTGGTGGTGGATAAGTTCACACGCTACGCGCATTTCTTACCCCTCAATCACCCATTCACGGCTGCCAAAGTGGCTCACTCTTATCTGGAGAACGTGTACAAGCTGCACGGGCTACCTGAAGCTATCATCTCTGACAGAGACCCAGTTTTCACCAGCAGTTTCTGGCGTGGACTGTTCAAGACAATTGGCACTGAACTCAACATGAGCACGCCGTACCATCCGCAAACTGACGGGCAAACGGAGCGTGTTAACCAGTGTTTGGAAATTTATCTCAGGTGCTTCACCCATGCCAACCCACACAAGTGGCATCAGTACTTGGCCCTCGGAGAGTTTTGGTACAACTCCAGTTTCCATTCTGCACTGAATACTTCACCATTCGTCGCGCTCTACGGCCATGAGCCTCGCCATTGGGGGATCGAAGCTGCTTCCACCTGCAGAATTCCACAACTCCAAGATTGGCTAGAAGAAAGAAAGCACATGCAACAGGTCATCTCCGAGCATCTTCACCGCGCTCGCAACATCATGAAGGCCGAGGCGGACAAGAAACGCACCGAGCGCTCCTTCCAGGTGGGCGATTCGGCCTTCGTCAAGCTTCAACCTTACGTCCAAACAACAGTGGTACGTCGCTCCAATTACAAGCTCTCCTTCCGCTACTACGGCCCTTACAAGATCATCCGCGTCATCAACCCCGTCGCCTACGAACTCGAGCTTCCTGCCGGCGCCAAGGTCCACCCTGTCTTCCACGTGTCTCAACTTCGCCGAGCACTCTCCCACAACACCCAAGTCGAGACGGCGCTACCAGTACCCTCAGATGAACCATTGGAGCCAGTGGAGATCATCGACACAAGATGGCGCCAGACCCCGCAAGGCCGGCGAGAACAACTACTTGTACGCTGGTCCGACCCGTCAATCATGGAAGCCACTTGGGAGGACGCCAAGGCCACGCGTGAACGATACCCTGCACTGCTGGCTTGGGGACAAGCCAGTTCTCAAGAAAGGGGGGATGTCAGCGCCGTGACGAGCAAGCAGAACAAGGAAGCCGCTGCCATGACAACCAGAGGCACCACCATGGCAGCGGACCTGGGCCGCGACGGCTACATGGCAAGAAGAGTACCCAACAAGCCCAAGAGAATAGTCCATCCCAACAGAAGGTTCATCGGGCCCAACTGGACCCGCTGACTTCGTCGTCACCAGTTACTTAACCCAGAGGCTTCGACCGGATCGGCATCCAGAAGGATCAGGCATAGGATCGGCGGCTCTCTTCCTCACCTACTTCTCTTTCCCCTTCCTCCTCTACCGAACCCTACCAATGTATGAACTGAGTTGATTCCTGAGGAGTGTAATAGATCGATCCCGTACCCTAACAGTGACGCTCGACTGCAAATCGAGCTAAATATGGAAACCCGTGAATGGTTTGTCAAGGACTTTGTGGACCAGCATAACCACGAATTCACTAAGCCTGACCAGACACCTTTCTTATGGTCTCATCGTCGACTTAATGATCCTCAAAAGGCTGATGCCATTGAGTATGGCATTGGTGGTCTACGCACACATCAGATAATGGACGTAATTGAGAAGCAGCACGGTGGGTATGACAAAGTCGGCTGTGTGTCTCGGGACCTATATAATTTTGTTGCTTAGTACAAGAAGCAAAGGATCGAATGTTTTGATGCCCAATACATGTTGAACTATATGGCGGCGCAGGAAGAGAGAGATTCTGAATTCTTTTACAGGTACAACACAGACAAGGAAGGCCATCTGCAGAACCTTCTTTGGTCAGACGCGCAGTCCCGGTTGGACTATGATGCCTTTGGTGGTGGTGTTCTGTTTGACAGCACGTACCGTGTAAACAAATATAACTTGCCATTTGTCCCATTCATTGGATTGAACCACCATCGCAGCACAGTTGTCTTTGGGGTCGGCATTGTATCAGACGAGACCGTGGCATCATATAAGTGGTTGCTCCATTACTTTTTGGAGGCGATGCACCAGAACCATCTCAGGTCCGTGATCACTGATGGGGACCATGCAATGGCGAGAGCAATATTGCAGGTATGGCTGAACACAGATCATTGGCTGTGTAGCTGGCACATCGAACAAAATATGGTATGCTACCTTTGGAACCCGAAGCTCAGCGACTTTAGAAAATTGATTTACCATGCTTTCGAGGTTGATGAGTTTGAGAGAGGTTGGCTCCAGTTCAACAAACACTATGGGATAACGGAAAAAGACACGTGGATCTGCAGGATGTACAATCTAAGAAAGAACTGGTCTGCAGCCTATACCAAAGGGAGGTACTTCCTGGGCATGAGAAGTAATCAAAGGAGCGAAAGTCTAAATTCTATGCTTCATGTGCAGCTGGACAGGAGAATGAGACTTATTGATATGCTGCAACACCATGAGCATTGCATTTCAGCTATGCGAAGGAATGAGGCTGCAATGGATGTCGTGGCCTCGCAGACGGTGCCCTTCACTGAATTAACGGCTGACCCACTGGAGAAAAATGTGTCATATATCTACACCCCTATAATGTTCGAGAAGGTTAAGGGGGAGAACGCGAGGTTATCAAAATGGCAAGTCGAGGAGGTGAACAAGGAAGATAGTTTGACGAGGTTTGCAGTTGTTCATAAAGAGCGCAAGCAGGTAAGATTTGATGTGAGGTGTGTTTACGTGGGCTCGGCGATAGCGAGTGTGCACTGCCAATGCCGGAAGATGGAGAGTGAGGATATTCCATGCACACATATATTTGCTATTCTGAAGTGCGTTGGGTTAGACACCATTCCTAGTTGTTGTGTTGCTAAAAGATGGACGATGAAAGCCAAGCCTGCCTTTGATTCAGACAGGAGTGCCAGTACGCAGCAATGGTCAGAACGGATGGATCGTTTCCATGAGCTCCGTAACGATGCAAGTGTTGCTTTTTTAAAGGCTTCGAAATCCGCAACGCAGTCAGAGAGGGATGGCATTTCTCAACAGTATTATCGATGAGGGTGAGAATGACGAGAATACTAACATAGCATCATTTGGTCCTTTGCCGGCATATTTTTCTCGGGCACGCCAAACCTTGACAACTAAAGTTCTGGATCCAATACCAATTATTCCAAAAGGTGCTCCATCGAAGGGCAGGTTGAAGCCATTCCAGGAGACTATGAAGAAAAAGAAGCCCAAACATGAGTAAGGACGCGCTGTTTTTTCAGTGTTATTTCTAACATTTGGCGCAGATAAAATAAGTTCTGTTTCCTCATAGAATGTGTTGCCCACACTTTCTATCTAATGTATTTTCTCTAACCATTCTCATCAGCTGCGGGCAAAGTCGGACAGGCGTTAATTATGCTGAAGAGCCACACATCAGTTGAATCAGCTATCTACTTGTCTCAACTCTTTAGAAGTGTCAAGATTTTCAAGTGTCTTGATTTAATTTTCCCTTTGGATATTGAACATTTTCCTTTTTGGCTCCATGCGTAGGACATGATGATTGTAATATGGCGGTTTTGCCTGGATCAAGCATTTACCTAATTCTGCAATGCCCTTTTGTCAATCTTTGACCGCCTGTGATATTTGTCGTTCCAGTCTTTTGATTACATAATCGTTTTTTAATAATGGTCTAATAAATCTTTCGAGCGCTATAATCAGGTTGTTGTTTACCTGGCTAATAAACCATAGACCCACTTACTTTATGGCCTATTCGGTTGCCTGGATGAGGCCCACGTAGGCCCTAGCGGGCTCAAAAAGTCACCCCGAACCCACCAGGTGCATCCTGTAGGCGCCGAATTAAACATGAAACAAAAGTGTGTAAAACGATAAGAAAGAAAATAAAAATCTCAAAAAACAATCAAAGAAATTAAAAAGTCAAGACGGGGAGTCGAACCTCAGACTTCACATTCGAGAGCAGCAACAATAACCAGTTAAGCTGGCAATTGTGAATAGATGAATAGCAGCGCCAAACTTAAAGTACTGTGCACAGTGCCACATCCGGGATTTTTTTTCAAAAAATTAAAAATTTATGCAAGTAACATGAATTGACGAGTAGTACATAGCATTAAATACCACAGTTAATAATATGAAACGTACCTTTATTAGGGCTAGGTTGCCAGTTGGCCACCTTAAATATCTTCATTACGCATCTACGACAAGAATCGGTCTTCATTGAACTATATGTGGAGGATCTGGAGTGGCACTAGGAGACTTCGCTTGTTCCAAACTAGCGCAAAGGTTCCTCATGACATTTCAGATTCTATAAAAAGATCATTGATATTCGATGTCTGTTTTTTTATGTTTTTAAGTTGCACACAATTTTGCCACACAACATTTCGTTCATTTTTGGCGCGGGTATCCGGGTGGGGCCCCACACGCCTTGTGGCACCCCGGCTCAGAGAAAGCGGAACACCCCGTATTCCAGCCCAGAGATCGAGGAGAAATCTTCTGGAATACGGCACTGCTTAGCATAGAACAAACCAGCTTTCTATTATTACACTAATATGAATGCAAGGTCTCCGATATTACAAATAACATCGGTACGGCGACACTACGGTATCCTCAGTTGCTCTATGCAAGTAACAGAACAACTTGAAGCAGCGGAATAACTCTAGCAGCGGAACAACGAAGACGGTGGTGAACTCCACTCCGCAGGGACTCAGGCTGGAACGCTTATCCTAGCTCGCACGAACGGAAACCATGACAAGCAAGCAATCAAATCCGGCATGACCTGCAAGCTGGCATGACATGCCAGGTCAGTACATTGAATGTACTTGCAAGCTCATCAAAAACCAGAAGCATTCAAGACAAACAACAGCATGGCAATTACACGTTAAACAGAAATTAACATGAGATCATCAAAATAACATGGCATGACCAACTTAAACATGATACAGCTGGAACAACATGAGCATATTAATCCGACAATACTAGCATGCAACATGATGACACTATATGCACCATTTATTCTGCTCGGGTTACCTCGTAACCAACACATGCCTCACTTAATTACCAACCTCGGACATCACACGATCATCTTAGAATCAAATCAATCTTGGTATAAACAATACCGTAGTAATCAATAAATGACCACAAGGAGCTCGATCTTTACCCACGATTCTCGCACAACATCATGAATATCCAACAACTCGGTATCCTCGATACCACGGTGATCCTTACGGCGATCACAACCATGACCAACACTTGGTCCCAAACTGTGATCCTTATGGCGATCACAACCACGACCAACACTTGGCCTCAAACCGTGATCCTTACGGCGATCACAACCAACTTATCTCATCATCGAACTGGGGTTGTCATTAATCAAGTTATTCTTATTACAGTTGACTCATGGTGTACCCTACTTTCGAACTGGGCCCTTATCCGCGGGCGCGGCTATCGATAGATTTAATATACACTCTGTAGAGGTAGCACATTGGACCCACACTACGGAACCCATGGCCTCGCCCTCCCATTTGGGTGGACTAACGACATTCCGGCAAAACCGATCTACTGCCATGACACTCTCCCGGCCACTCCGACTCACTCCCCTCTGGGCTAAGTCATGGGTGGCCCCCGTGCCTACCTTAAGACACCTCAAACCACCGTCGTGGCAACGATCCACTCTGGGACCCAAAAACTTAACTCAACAACGGGCACACAAGGCTTATGTCCGCCTACCTGATCAGGGTAGCGCGCGCCCATAACCTTCCTTCGTTGGAGGCACCGGCGAGAGGCACGACAATAGATCCTGTTAGGACCGTCCCATACCGGTAAGCGTGGTTGCACTAGTCAGCATCGTTTCAGCGGCACCATGACCCAGCCAATAGTTGTTCAAGTTCAATTTAATCCGGTTAAACTTGAATGCAAATATGCTGAGCCATGATAAAATGCATGAACATGATATCAAAACAATCATGAGAGTATCACATAACCATCCACCATATCAACAATAAATCATATCCATTGAGCATGGCATACTGACTAGCATGACCATCACCAACATCAACATGTACTACTAGCAAGCATAAACATATGAAAGGAAATACTAGCAGATAGAACATGATAACAGAGTACGAGACAACATAGCACAAAAATGAACATGCAAATCTAACATCACCGGAACAACGATGACCATCTTTTTAACAAGCAGGCAATTAATAAAGATTCAAGTTGAAAACCATGGCTATTGCATGACTATCATGCAACTGGGTATTGTGGCTTGCCTGGGGTGGAAGAAATCACCGGGAGGAAGTGCGAGAAACTCGCGGAACGAATCGCCGGAAAACGTTCTCTCTCGGAGAGGGCTGAATAAGGGCAAGGGAAAAATGGTCATTTTCACAATGTCAAACCAGAGTGAAAGCATGACCAACAGAACGGGCTAGATGAAACAAAGTGTACTATCCAAGAGATTGGAGTCGATAGACAGGTTCGGCCCCCTCAAAAATTATAATAACTCAGCTCATACATGTATTGCATTAGTAGAAAATAGGGTACTAGTCTCGGTTTCAGAGGGCTTTTTGTCCCGGTTCTGGAACCGGGACAAATCAAACGGGGCTAAAGCCCAAAATCTTTAGAAGGGGCTCCATGTGGCCGCTGCGGGGCGCCCAGCCAGGAGGACCATTAGTCCCGGTTGGTGACGCTGGGGTTTTTGTTTTTTAAGGGGGGTTTAGGGGTTTTGAAGGGTTAATTTAGGGGTTTCATATTGTGTTAGCAAGCTAATAGAGAGAAGTGACATCTCTTCCTCCGTGCTTGGTCGACGCTCGCTACTATACGTGTAGAGAGAACTCGGCATGCTAGCTAGTAAGCAAATGAAGGAATCATTAATTACGCAAGATCGTCATGAACATATACAGAGAGAAGTAACCTCTCTTTCTCTGAGATTGGTCGAACAACAAGTTTTCGTATATACCTATCCGACACGCTACTACATATATACAATATAACATCTCTTACAATCCCTAACATCTAATATCCATTTCAATTTTCACATGGCCTTCTCTGTCTTTGTGTATGACGTGGTCAAGAAAGAATCCGCCAATTCCTCTTGAATTGCTCGTATGCGATCATGTGATAGGAGTTCATCCCGCATCTGCCACATCTAATTTAAATAAGGGGGTCAACACATATATATGAAAGAAACTCAACACAATTGATGGTAACAAAATAAAATTGTGAATATTGTTTACGTACTTCATATTGTTCGTCAGAGTAGCCCCGCTGAGAGGTTGAGCTGTAGATGCACCTGCAAACGTAGTATCCACATAAATTATTCTCGTCTTCCTGCCACAAGCACTTTACGAGAAATAGAGTTCAATCAAACTAATAATCAAGCATGATAAATGATATTGATGAAACTAGGATCAATGAGAGATGCGTGAAACTAGCTAGTACTACTTACTTTGGGGTGTGTAAATCGCAGCTCCCTCTGCAGACCTGAAACCATTTCGGTGAATTGTTTCCAAACAATGTCAGGCAAAGGAAATGATTACTTGATATCAGCAAATGAACGAAAGTTGCCGATATGATGCGATAATGATCGATTGAACTTACTTCTGGAGCATTGCAGTCATGTCCGCATACTCCTGGGGCTCTTTACGTCTCGAGTCTAAGACAGTTACTACTCCCCGGTCAAGCTTAATCTATAGCAGAATAAAGTGACACCTGCGCACGCATAACTCATCAATTACATTATTACAACCTCGAGTAAGCGAAACCGAATATGCACAAGACAGTAACACTCACTTGAAGTTGTAAGGAAAAAGTATTTTTCCCTTTGTTTTGATGTCAAAGTAAAGATTGTAGCAAGTTGTCCTCAGTATCTTTGACTCTCTTTTTAACCGACCATTCATTTACGGTATTTGGGTTAATGAACCCAGTGTCATAGATTTTTCCTTTTTTGCATTCGATGATATTCAATCTGCATAATATAGTGAGGATAATTATATATACGTGCAATAAAAGAGCTTAGCTATAGAGACTTCATTACATAAGTAATACTTACAGACAGTAGCAAGTCATGAGTTGTTTGTCGAAGGCGTCTTGATTGAATAACTAAAATAACTCCACAAATTCAACAAGCAGCAACTCAACAGGCAACAACTCATCTCTTGAGGAGGCGAAGATGAGGCGTGGGGTGGCGCTGCTGGTGTCAGCCTGGTCGCCCTAGCGGCGATGCCTGCTGTGGGCCTGCGAAGCGCGGCAATGTAGGTGTGGTGCGTGTTGTTGTGATGGAGTGGGGAGCGGCGGTTGACGGCGGGGATGGTGCGTGGGGGTGTTTTCTCATTACTGTGGCGTGGTGGAGGTTGCTAAAACATTGTTTTAGATCAAACACGTTGAGTGACTACATCTGGACCGTACGGGGATTAATAGATGAATCGGATGTTGTTTTGGATCTCCGCACAAATTATAGGGTGTATACTGCATTTCAAGGAAGCACAAATTTGGTTGGACTGTCTAGAGCCAACCAAGTAAAAGAATAACACTAAAACTCAGAGCCTGATCTAGACTACATAAACATGCTAAGAAAATTTATTGTAGTTTGTACTACAAGTTAAGCCATCTAAGGAGTATACCAGGTGAAGCATAACAGCCTTACACATTCAAGAAAGAAAATCATGAATATTTCTACCTATGGATGATGTCAACACGTCAATGAAAATGCTGATGCACATACTGCTACAACATAATTGGCGTACAAAAATGCAACATTATTACCTGAGATAAACCCAGAAATGTGACTAAAAACTTAGAAATAATTCAAACATATATTGCCCTGTTCAAACTACAAACTGAAGTTAGCCTTGAGATATTTGAAAATATGTACTCTACTAACACCGATCAGTATGTATCTCATAGTGTGGATTTTTGAAAAAATAATTGAAACTTCTTAAACTTAAATTTCAGACCTGCTTTACTGGAACAGAACCTCTATTATAAACTATCATTCTTAATTTTCAAATCTCTTCCAATCCATCTACAGTTTTAGACAATGAATGTTAACACTATATAAAGGAAACATGACTTTCATTATTCTGTATGCTCAACACCAATAAAAGTGAATTGTTCTATTTTGGAAAGACCATGTTTGGTTGTGCACGGGTCAATTCCAAATTATTTATTTCGGAAACCTGATACATTATCGATGCCTCTCCAACTATGATTAAGAATATATCGGGGATCATTTGGAGAAGTGGCTTAGTAGTTGGAAAGGCAAATTGTTGTCCGTAGGAGGAAGACTTATTCTACTTTTAAAGGGCGTTTTGCAAAGAATGGATATTACTACAGATCCGGATTTTCCTTGGCAAAGTGACAGTGAAAAGAAAAAGTGTCCACATTGCGTCGTGGCACAACCTTCAGGGTCATTTGGATCCAATCCACCTCACGCAGGGACATGAATACATGGCAAATCTCAATGCAATTTGACAACAGGTGTCAGACACGCAGAGCCAGTAATAATATGGGCCTGATGATGCTGCAGATATAAAGCAAATCCCAGTTGGGGGACTTGGGGTCCCAGACTTTCAAGCTTGGAATTACACAAAATCTGGGGAGTTCAATGTTAGGTCTGCCTACCACCTTGCTATGAGCTTAAGGCGGGCAAAATTTGGCCGGCCAGAAGGGTCATCGTCGGTAAAGACTCATAAAAACTGGCTGTCCTTATGGAGCACCCATGTCCCAAGTAAAGTTAAAATCCATGCCTGGAGGCTTCTGTCAAACGGCCTGGCCACTGGGTCGGAATTGTATCGCCGGCGTATTTTGTGCTGCTTGTGGAAGGGAAGAGACGCTGGTCCACCGATTCTGGAGCTGCCCGCATTCACAAGTGTTCTGGCGGAACTGGCAAAGAAGCGGAGCGCCGAGGCTATGGTTCCACCTGTGGAGATTGCTTCTAATCAGGCGTTGGGACGGTGGCTTAGGTCTTGGATAGGTGAGGCGCAGGAGGAGCAGAAAGAGATGTTCATGCAAGGTACTTATGGACTTTGGCTGGCAAGGAACGCTACGAGGGAGGGCGTTCGGATTCAGGATGCTTCAGAAGTTGCAGCCTCGGTCTCGCGTTTTATTGATGAATGGAACCATGTTGTGCCGAGGAAACCACGGGCTTCTGTTGCGCCACCTGTGGAAAGATGGAGGCCGCCGGAGCAGGGGTGGATCAAAGCGAATGTCGACGGCGCTGTTGGCAAAAGCTCGGGCGATGGAGGCGGAGGGGGTGTCTTTCGTGATCATCATGGTGCATTTTGTGGCGCGCTTGCTCATCTATTCCCTCATGTGAGTCGACCTGATGTGGCTGAGCTATTGGCATGTCGAAAGGCGTTGCAGGTTGGGCAGGAACTTAACTTCCAGCGGCTGCATGTGGAGATGGATAGCAAAGAGGCTGTGTGCATGATCAATGATAGGAGGAGAAATCTGTCGATGGTTGGCGCTATTGTGGAGGATATTAAGGCTCTGATGAGTAGCTGGCAGGAATGCAAAGTCTCTTGGAGGAGAAGGTCAGCAAATAAGGCGGCTCATACTCTAGCTAAACTAGCTGTAGGTGATGGTGTTTGCATGGTCTGGCGGCTGTCGCCCCCGGATTGTATCCTGAATGTAATCGCAGACGAAGTCTCTGACTTTGCTTAAATAAAAATAGTTGCTTACCCTAAAAAAAAGTAATAATATGGGCCTCTAAAAGCAACCTCCTGTCCAGCATCACACAGATTTTTTTCTATTTTTCCATCTCACGGGCGAGATTCTATCGTAGCCATTCCCAAGATGCTGCCTGAATAAACCCGACTAGCAAACTACAGCAACGGCTAACTCCTCCTCGAGATGCCAAATTGGACTTACCTACCGTTGGCCTAAAGTGGTGCCAACCATGTGACGCCACACACAAGGGACACACCGCCTCTAATTTGTCCAACTCCAACTCCAACTCCAAGCCCAAAACTCGGAAACCAAAACACGCCACTCTCCTCCCAACCCCCACCAAAACACCAGCTGTTCGGCACGTGCGGCGCAATGGAACCGTCGCCGGCGAGCGCGCGGCCGCACGTGCTGCTCCTGTGCAGCCCGTGCATGGGGCACCTCATCCCATTCGCCGAGCTGGCGCGCCGGCTCGTCGCCGACCACGGCCTCGCCGCCACGCTCCTCTTTGCGGCGGCCACGGATGCTCCCTCGGAGCAATACACCGCCCTGGCCGCGTCCGTGCCCGACGGCGTCGACCTCGTCGCGCTGCCCGCGCCACCGGCGGACGCCCTGCCGCCCTCGACCCCCGTGCGCGAACGCGTCGTGCACGCCGCCCTCTCGGCTGTACCGCACGTCCAGGGCATCGCCCGGTCGCTGGCCTCGACCGCGCCGCTCGCCGCGCTCGTGGTGGACATGGCCAGCGTGCCTGCACGCGACGTTGCCGCGGAGCTCGGCGTGCCGTGCTACATGTTCTTCACCGGAAGTGGGAAAGTATAAGGTGCACCGGTGCTTGTGGTGCTACCTGTGCACCGAACGTAGTAGCGCGTTCAATTTTTTTAAAAATCTGAAATAAAAATATAGCACATTGGCATAACGTCTGTCTATGTTGTTGCAAAAACTCAAAACATTGCACGAGATACAAAAATAATAAATTTGGGATCAATGTGTTAATGAGCCATATCTAAAGCCCAACTTATGTTGTGCACTATTTAGTGCCAATTTTGTGATTTTATACCTCGAGCAATGTTTCAAATTTTGAGTTGAAATTTTGCGGCAACATGAATCGATGTTGTGTCAATGTGCTCAATTTTTTTTCAATATTTTTAAACGCGCTATGGGCATCCGGTGCACCAGCAGCACCACAAGCACCAGTGCACCAGATACATTCCCCACCGGAAGTAGGCCCCTCTAGGGTTTACGCCCAGTTTTATGTTTTTTTTCTCAAAAATCTTCGCCAAGTTAAAATAATGTGTACGAATTCAAAGTAATGTTAGTATTTTTTTTAAAGTTGCCCAACTCGAAGAGTATTCATGAGTTTGAAACAATTAGTGAATAAAAAATGGTCCTAATTAAAAAATGACCGTGAATTTAAATAAAAGTTAGTGAACTAAAAATATTAGCAAACATAAAATATTTTTCATTAATTTGAAAAATGTTCACTAATTGAAAAGTATTTGCAAATACAAAAAATATTTACGAATTTGAAAATGTTCATGATTTTGCAAAATCATAAAATATGCATTAAGACGAAAGATGTTCATGGATTCAAAAAAAGTGTGTAAATTTTATAAAATGATCGTCAATTCAATCCCATCAACTTTTACAAATTCATGAATTTGAATAAATTCCTGAACTAAAAAACTATTTGAACAAATATTCATGAGTTTTAAAAATAAAAATAAAGAGAAAATGAAGATAATTAAATGAAAAGAGTTTGAAAAAAGAAAAAAATTAAGAAAAATAAAAGAACAAACAAAAACATAGAAAAACGCAATAAAAGTGAAAAAAACTCCAATTCGATGGAATCTTGGAATCTGACGCAGGGGTCAAGGTGTCATCCATGTCATTAACGACATGGTCTGGGGACAACTAGAAGCGGTTAAATGTTGCGCTATGACAAGGGAAGGGAGGTGGCGGGGTGAGCGGGAAGAACAACGGGAAGGAGAAATGTCGTTCACGCCTAACCATTTCTGGAAAAATATCTTCCCAGAACCACCGAGTATGGAGGCTCGCGGACTTGGTTTGGAGCGTGCTCCAAAAATAATGGCTATTGAGGGCGGGATGCGACTCTGCTAAAACGCTCTTTCGACCAAATTCACTATAACAACAGTTATTACGGCAATCGGGCCAAAATGATGACTCTGCTAGCCTTGCTCTTATTACATCTTGTTGGGTTACCACGTGCAGCTAAGATGCAAAAGGACGAATCAATTTTATTTTTGTTGGGTTAACTTGTTGGTATTGCTATACTGGGCCTCCTAAACACTCTAGCTAACAAATACTTGTGATTTTCTTTTCAATGGAAAATGAATAAGGTACTAAACGTAATGGAGTTTGGAACTAAATGATAATGGCGATTTGTAATTTTTCTATGGCCTGACACAGTATTCCAATCAAGCATTCTGTAGACTATCCGCGGCCATTTTAACAAGGCATATATACCTCATAGTAAAATATGACTTGATTCTCGAAAAAAAGAAGTAAAATACAACTTTGTATAGTGTAGCTATTTCCATAATCTATATAGTCCAATTTGTGGTAAAAGGTTCACCCTAATATTTTATACACTAGGAATAAATTTAAAGGACCTACACTTGACTAGTCTCTTCTTTTTTCTTTTTGCGGAATACACTTGACTAGTCTTGATAGGCTCGAAATTTGGAGGAAGAATCCACATACCAGGCGAGCGAACAACTTCATAAGATCCCACTGATTTTATCGTCGGCATGATACTATTACTCTCCTGCAAAGGATACACGCTGTCACCATGGCCGTCAAAACTCGTCAAGTACGTCGCATCATCATCCATGCAACTCAACAATGTAGTTCGGATTTGCAACCGGCGGGGTTCGCCGATGATCACCGGCCCATGGACTTTGTTCACACCTATTTCGAACATGAGTAGCTCTCCTATGGTGATGCCATAGAGTTGACCATTGTAGAATATTATGTCGACGGGCCGTAGTCCATCAATTTGTTTTATCCTCCAACCATTGTCTGGATAACCAATCCCGCAAACAGCGATAGCGCTATCGTACAGATAAATATCTTTGACGTGGGAGACCTTGGCAGCGATGATGCAGCGTCTTGAGGTGGGAGGTTTTGAGAAGACAACCTTCCGGACTGAGACACGTTGGCGCATGTTCTAGGTTGGGCCCTTGCATGGCGACCCATCCATCGTCGTGAGATCCCACCAAGTGCTTGCCGATCGCCTCGCTCGGCAGTCGGATGCGCACGGCCCCGCCATCCTCCGGGCAGTACAGGCTCTTCATATTGCCGTTGTCGCGGTCGTCCTTACAATTCGACAAGACAAGCCATGGTAGAGCGGGTGGCTGCTCGGACCCGGCCGTCCTCCTCATGGCGATTGCGGCTGCTCGCCACGACCTGCACGCGGCGGCGAAGCGGACACGGTGGAGCAGGCCTGTGATCTTGGGGTAGACCCATAGTTTTAAATAGCGCGCTAAGCATCTTAGCGGCGGACCTCTTCCAAATGCTATAGCGTGCTATAGCGGAGCTATAGCGCGCTATTTCAAATGTTTGTTCATTTGTTTGGAACAAAGTCTCTTAGCGCAAGACCTTTTGTAAACGCTATAGCGTGCTATAGCGGAGCTATAGCGGACTATTTAAAACAGTGGGTAGACCTCGCGGAGAAGCTCGTCGGGGAGATCGCTCCATTGTGCTGGCTTCATCGATGGCGCGCCCCGTGTGATCTGTGTACGGCGCAAGCCGCCGGGCGTCGATCGCTATTTGACTGAGATCCGGTTACAGAGCTAGCTAGGTTTAGCACGTACGTCTGGGATTTAAAAAGAGCTCCCACGTATCGGTGTTTCAGCTGGGCTGGTTTGAGATGCTTTGGGCCGGTATTTTTTACTGGGCCCACCACCGCGACTATTTTGTAGAGGAGATACGCTGCTGCGATGCCTCGTCCTCCTCACTCTCTGTCCCGGCCAAAATCCCACGCCGGAGCGCCCGGGTGCTCCGCGTCTTTCCATGACTAGCATGCGCAGCATACCTTGCATGCATTCCCATCCTCGTGTGATCATAAGTAATCTCGTCTGTACCAACTTTGCCATCCATGGTCGGATGGTCCATTCGTAAGCAAGTCAAACGATGAACTAAATAATACTCTATTTTTAATATATAGGTTGAGATGTTGATAAAGTTCCCTGAATTTCAGGAGAAATTGAAATCTTTACCTTTCGATCAAAATATTTCAACAACTGGTACATATATGCATGATTTCAAAACATTTTTGAAAAAATTCAAATAATCATCCACAGGCTCGCCCCCCAGGTCCCTCCCTCCCGGGGTCCCGCAGGGCTCGACAGTGATTCAAATGCCTCTGCCATTTGTTTACCAGGCTTTCCCAATGAAGCTGCGCCGGATTGGATCGGTCTCCCCCGTGATGCTTCAGGCGACGAGGATGCAGAGGTGGACGGAGAGGGCGATGAGGATCCGCGACGACGCCGACTCGTGGATGCAGTGCGTGAAGGAGTGGAGGGAGGCGGATCTCGCAGCGGCGACGAGTCTGGATCCATTCCAAAAGCTCTGCAGATTGAGGTACGCCCAGACATGCCAGATCCAGGCGGACCGAGAGCTGCTCAACCTCGCTCGGAGGATCTACTTCAAAGGCTCGAGGGAGGAGAAGACCCGGATGCCCAGTCCGAGAGAGCAGCCGGAGGCGTTCGTGATTTGGGCGAAGTCAGAAGCGAAGTGCGGCGATGCTCGCCGCAGGTCCCGCTGGGAAGGGATCCTCGGGCACCTGCCTTCCAGCCCCCCTTCAGACTCGGAGGAAGTGGATCCATGGCCTTACCTGTCTCCGACACCAGATCGGGACTGTGGCGACTACAGCCCCTGAACATCAATACTCTGGTTTCCGCGGTCACGGAGGACAGTTACTGTGCCGCACATGAGGACTGTGGTATCGGATTTGGAGTGAGCAGTGCGCAGGCTGAATGCATTTTCTCGGTGGAGGGGGCCTGGAAGGAGAAGCCCAAGCAGAGTGAACCCATGCCCCCGTCCACACCCACTCACCATGAGAGACCCTCGAGAGTCTGCGTTTTTCCAAGCTCAGATCAGCAAGGAGGAAGAGATTTCGGAGGTGATGCAGTCGGTGACAACATCGATGAGGATCCCAGGGAGAGGCAGCGAATCAGGGCTGAAGCTGGTTACCAGAATCCTGTCGTTCGCCACGGATCACGAGAGGTCCTTGATACTGACAAACAGATCGACACCGGCGAGGGCAGTTATCGCCTGGGCAATGGCAGCACAAGATTCACCGCGGAGAGAGAGGCGAATCCGTTGGCAAGCTTTCTGGAGATTGCAATTGCAGGAGAGCATCACAATCGCCGTGAACCTGATAGCGCAGCAGTAACCAATTTTGGATCAAAGCAAAAATCAGGGGCGCTTCTGGTCATGGAGGCCTCTGGCGGGTTCAGATTCGTGACATCGGGGAGAAACGGCAGGATTCAAAAAGGCTGCATGGCTGACGCAGCAGCCAACTCACCCTCCAGGCTGCTAGATGATCACCTTGACGAGGCGGAAGGGTGGTACACTTAGCTCTGGGAGCCTATGAAAGGTGGGTTGGGGGGGAAGAAGCTAGGGTTCCTTCTCTCCCAACCACCCTCGCTACAGCGGCGGCTACCAACCCCGACCCTGATCTCATGGCAGACGGAGGGCGCGGGCGCGGCAGAGCCAGGAACAGAGGAGGTAGGGGAGATCAAGCAGGGAATTGGCCTCCCGACCACCAGCAGATCAACCAGGGGAGCGGGGTGCAGCAGCAGCAGCAGCCGTTCTTTGGTTTCGGTTACTAGGGCCCGCCGCCGCCATGGGCTTTCCCAGGTCAGTTCCCAGGTCCTTTCCCCCCGCCATGGGGAGGCTCTCAGCAGCAGTGGTTCGCCCCACCGCAGCAATCTCAAGGACAGTCGAGCGGGCCGGGGGGGAATCAGGGTGAAGCTCATGGTAGGAACCAACAGCAGATCAGGTCTCAGCCCAAGAATTAGCAGAAGAAAAGCAAAGATGCTAATCAGAGGGCCCTGGTTACCAACCCAGGCCTGATGTCCTACTCTGGGGTACTTGTTACAATTGTGGTGACCCTGGGCACCACAAAGACAAGTGCACAAAGCCCAAATGCTGCTTTATCTGCAAAATGATCAATCACAAGGTGGAAGACTGTCCAGTCAAGAAAAAGCCGCACTCAACGGCGAAGTTTGTAGGGAGTGCTGCTCAGGGGCTCGGCTTCTACCACCTGGATGCTCCTAATGTGAATGCCCAACACACTGGGTGGCTGATGAACATGGGGGTAGTTTTTGTGGAATCAGGGGAGGTCTCAAAGCAGGAACTGGCTACGGAGTTCGCCAGCATCTACAAAACCAACTGGCCCTGGCCCATCAATGCTCTAGATGAGTGGACATTCCTAGTCAAATTCCCTCCTGAGATAGATGTGGAACAGGTGGCTGGATACCCCTGCTTTGGCCTGTCCAAAGAAAACTCTATAGTGAAAGTGGAAGTATGGAAAGGGGAGATCACTGCTGAAGAAGAACTACAGAAATTCTGGATCCAGCTAAGAAGCATGACCCCCAAGTGGTGTGAATGGTCTCTGCTGGACCAGATCACATCCACTTTTGGTGTACTGCTGGATGTAGACTGGCAGCACAATTTTCAGAATTTCTATGAAACCATCAGAGTCAAAATCGCCTGTAAAGACCACTCCAGGGTACCAAAGGAGAGAATTTTTGGGATCCATGGGAAGCTGTACAAAATCAAAGTTGAGGTGGAGCCACCAACTGCTGCTGTGGAGGAACTAGCCCAAGAGCAACCCACAGGTGACCAACAGAGTGGAGGGACTGACAACAACCACAATAGCAAAACCAATGATGATACAGCCTCCCATAGAAGCTCCAAAAGTTCAAATAATGGATCCAGGACTAGCTCTAGTAGTGGAATGAACAGGAGATCAAGTGATTACTGCCAGGAAGAGATGGAGCACCCAACCCCAACTACTCTTCTAAAGAACAAGCTACCAGATTCTCTGCAGAACCTCAAAAGCAGTGCGCTTGGTAAGCTGCTAGATGGTGGGGACCTAGGAGATGGATTCAGCCTCCTGAAGGAGATGGAAAGCTGGGAGGATGATGGTATTAGCATTGAAGATGGAGATGATGACATGCCAACAGAACCCTTGCACCTGCCTGGAAGCAATGCGGAGGAAGCTGTGGAGATGGAGAGTTATGAGGAAAACTTCCCACCAATCCAAACACGGGACAATGCTAAAAATTGGGGCCCTGTCCAAGCTACCAGAATGAGTGCCAGGGTTGCTGGAGACGCCAGAACCATACTTCAGAAACCTCAGCAATACAAAAGTGCTCAAGATGCAAGAACCACCAAAGAAGGTACTAGCAAATCCTTCTCACTTTTCAATAATCCCAGTTTCCTTTCTGTTGCTAATAAAGTTGGTATATATGTTATTTTGGAAGAAAGAATAGATGCTGACCCTTCCAATAATGTAGCTGATAGATGTAGAGAGGGAGGTGTGATCCCTGACAGAACTGAAGGTTCTGCTTCAGACTTCATCACCCCTAGAAAAATCACTAGTGAGGTTAGTGTTGAAGATAGCAATAGTGAGCTGTGGTATTTGGTTTGTAAGAATAGAAGGGGCAAGCACCCCAGAACTAGACTTGTAACATGAATGCCCTTTTCTGGAATGTGAGAGGGATTGCTGCCCCTGGTAGGAAAACTCTGATTTTGGAAACTATGGCTAAAACCCATGCTTCCATTGTAGGTTTTCAAGAGACTAAGAAAGAGGAGTTTTCGGACTCATATTTAAAATCCCTAGTAGGTAATAGAAACTTTTCCTGGCATCACTTGCTAGCCCAGGGGCTCTGCTGGAGGCATCCTGATGGGAGTGGACCTGGACATCTTAGATGTGATCTCCTGGTCCACTTTAGATTCTTCTATTAGTTGTGTTATGAAACTGAAAACTAATGATAACCCATTTAGAGTCATTACTGTCTATGGTTCTCCCTATGAAGAAGGGAAAGAAAGTTTTATCTCTGAACTACATTCCTTGTTCTTAGAAGACCCTCTCCCCACTCTGATAGGGGGAGATTTCAATTTAGTGAGATAAGCCAAAGATAAAAGTAATGGCAATATTAACCATAGATGGAGTGAGAATTTTAATGCCTGGGTTGAAATCTGGAGCTTGCTTGAGATTAAGCTGTCTAGCAGGAGATTTACTTGGGCCAATAACCAGGTGGACCTCATCATGTCCACAATAGACAAGATTTTTTGTAATACTGAAATGGACATGATCTTCCCCATGGCATCCTGTAGGGCTTTGCCTAGATGTGGGAGTGACCATGTCCCTCTAATTTGGGACTCTGGTTTAAACGAAGCCCCTAAATGCAGTAGTTATAAATTGGAGAAGTGGTGGCTACTTAGAGAGGACTTCTCCAATCTAGTCTCTGGAATTTGGAGTGAAACCACCAATGCCTCCTCCCACATTGAGAATTGGCAGATTAAAATTAGGAAACTCAGGAGAACCACCAAAGGGTGGAGCTCCAATGAGGAGGCTCAGCTTAGAAGATACAAAAAGATCCTCCTAGAGGACTTTGATAAGCTTAACATTAAGTCTGAAACCTCAAACCTTTCTGATACAGAAAATTCTAGAATTAGATTCATCCACTCTAAGCTCCAGAAAATCTGGCTCCAAGAAGAGGTCAAAGCTAAACAAAGATCTAGAGATAGAGAGATTAAAGAAGGTGATAGGAACACTGCATATTTTCATGCAGTGGCCAACAAGAAAAGGAGGAAAACTATTATCCACTCTCTGGATGGACCTGAGGGTCCAGTCACTGATAATGCTGAGATGCTTAGGATTGCTAGTGACTATTACAAAGATCTTTTTTAAAAAGAAGATAGAAATGGGTTTAAAATGAATCAGAACTTTTTCTCTGAAGAAGAAGAAGTAACCACTGAAGAGAACATTAATTTAGAAGCTCCTTTTTCAGAAGATGAGGTCAAGAAAGCTATCTTTGACTCATATTCTGATGGAGCACCAGGGCCTGATGGGATTCCCTTCTTTTTCTACCAACATTTTTGGGAGCTAGTGAAGAAAGATCTGATGAATATGTTCTCAGACTTCCACAAGGGGGAGTTTGACATACACAGACTCAACTTTGCTATGTTGACCCTAATCCCTAAAGAACCTGATGCTTCTTCTATGAAGAAATTTAGGCCCATCAGCCTTCTGAACTGTAGCTTCAAGATCTTCACTAAGGTGCTTACTAATACATTCTCTAAGATCCTACAAAGGTTAGTAGCTAGTAATCAATCTGCCTTCCTCAAAGGCAGGTATATCCTAGAAAGTGTAGTTACAGCACATGAGGTGCTGCATTCTGTTCATTCTAGCAAGAGGCAAGGTCTGGTGCTGAAACTGGACTATGAAAAAGCCTTTGATAAGGTCAACCTAGAATTCTTAGAGGAGTTACTTAAGTTTATAGGATTTGGGGGGAAATGGATTCAATGGATCAGACAAATTACCCATGGGGGGTCCATTGGAGTCAAGGTGAACAACAGTGAAAGTGATTTCTTTCTCACAGGGAAAGGGCTCATGCAAGGAGACCCACTGTTATTCAACCTAGTAGTGGATGCTCTCACCAGAATGCTGATGAAGGCAGCCAATCAAGATATGATTGCTGGGCTCTGCCCAGAAGCCTGCCCAGGTGGGATCATCTGTTTGCAATACGCAGACGATACCATCCTCTTCCTAGATAAAGACCTACAGCACGCCTCGAACCTGAAGATAGTGTTGAACTGCTTTGAGCAGGTCTCGGGCATGAGAATTAATTACAGTAAAAGTGAGCTGATCCCCATTAATATGGATAGTGAGGAAACGTCTAGGTTCACTCAGGCCCTAGGATGTGCCGAAGGGGTTTTCCCTATTAAATACCTGGGAATCCCCCTCCACTATGACAAGCTCAGAAGGGAGGATATACAACCCCTTATAGATAAAATCATGAAAAGGATTGTTGGGTGGAGAGGGAAGCTACTCTCCTGCAAAGGTAGACTTGTGCTCATTCAAGCATGCCTGGCTAGTATCCCCATCTACCTTCTTTCCTTTTTCAAATTCCCTAAGTGGGCCATAGAGTTGATCAACTCCCAGATGGCTAACTGCCTATGGAATGACTTTGAAGGGCATAGGAAACTTCACCTAGCTAGCTGGAAAATGATATGTATAAAAAAAGAATTTGGAGGTCTTGGAGTCCCAAACCTTCAAGAAATAAACACATGCCTTTTAGGGTCCTGGGTCAAGAGATTCTATGAGGAAGGGGAGAAACCCTGGAAGTCCATTATAGACCAGAAGTATGTCTCTGGGAAACCTAATCTATTTGCTGTTAACCCTACCCCAAACTCCTCTAGGTTTTGGAAAGGAGTCCAATCCATCATCCAAAACCTGAAGTTTGGATTTAGATGGAAAGTGGGTAATGGTGAGAAAATTAGATTCTGGGAAGATACTTGGTTTGGGACCACCCCTCTAGCCACACAATTCTGGCATGTGTACATTATCTGTAATGAGCAGTCTAAAACTATTAAAGATATCTGGGATGGGGAAACTCTCAAGCTGACCTTCAGAAGGAATTTCGATGATAAGCTCATGGAGCAATGGCACCATCTGGTGGAATGTGCCAGAAGCATTACTCTTAATGAGGACATTGACTCACTAATATGGCAACTTGAGAGCAAGGGTGTGTACTCCTCAAGCTCCCTGTAGCATGTAATCAATTTTCGTGGGGTGCAACCAGTTTTCATCCCTGCTGAGGGAGTCCTGGACTAGGGGGTGTCCGGACAGCCGAACTATCATCGTCAGCCGGACTCCAAGACTATGAAGATACAAGATTGAAGACTTCGTCCCGTGTCCGGATGGGACTTTCCTTGGTGTGGAAGGCAAGCTTGGCGATACGGATATGTAGATCTCCTACCATTGTAACCGACTCTGTGTAACCCTAGCCCTCTCCGGTGTCTATATAAACCGGAGGGTTTTAGTCCGTAGGGCAACATAACCATTACAACAATCATACCATACGCTAGCTTCTAGGGTTTAGCCTCCTTGATCTCGTGGTAGATCCACTCTTGTACTACCCATATCATCAATATCAATCAAGCAGGAGTAGGGTTTTACCTCCATCGATAGGGCCCGAACCTGGGTAAAAACATCGTGTCCCTTGTCTCCTGTTACCATCCGCCTAGACGCACAGTTCGGGACCCCCTACCCGAGATCCGCCGGTTTTGACACCGACATTGGTGCTTTCATTGAGAGTTCCTCTGTATCGTCGCCGATAGGCTTGATGGCCTCTTCAATCAACAACAACAACTCAGTCCAGGGTGAGACTTTTCTCCCAAGACAGATCTTCGTATTCGGGGCTTCGCACTGCGCGCCAATTCACTTGGCTATTTGGAGTAGATCGAAAGCTACGCCCCTGGCCATCAGGTCAGGTTTGGAAGCCTAAACTTCAAGGCAGACATCCGCGGAGACTTGATCTTCGATGGATCCGAGCCACAACCAAGCGCGCCGTGCTGTCACGATGGGCACGATCTAACTCTGCCGTCGGACAGCGCTTTGGAGGCCGCGCATGGATCCGCTCCGACCTATAGTCTGGAGCCAATCGCGCAGATCGAGGACGGATGGCTGGACACCGCCTCGGGAGCCGCAACCGCTATGGCGATGGAGCCGAATATTGACCTTGTCCCTTATAAAGCTCGTGACTCCGAGGCGCCGGACTCCCTGCCGGACTCCGAACCTCCTGCGCCCCGGCCAATCGAATCCGATTGGGCGCCGATCATGGAGTTCACTGCCGCGGACGTCTTTCAGCACTCACCCTTTGGCGACATCCTAAATTCGCTGAAGCATCTCTCGCTATCCGGAGAGCCCTGGCCGGACTACGGCCAGGATGGTTGGGATTCGGACGACGAAGAAATTCAAAGCCCACCCACCACCCACTTTGTAGCCACTGTCGACGACTTAACCGACATGCTAGACTACGACTCCGAAGACATCGACGGTATGGACGACGATGCCGAAGACGATCATGAACCAGCGCCCACAAGGCACTGGAAGACCACCTCGTCATACGACATATACATGGTGGACACCCCAAAAGAAGGGGACGGCGAAGAAGCAGCGGAGGCAGATTCCCTAAAGAAACAACCCAAGCGCCGACGCCAGCGGCGCCGCTCTAAATCCCGCCACAGCAAGAATGGAGATTCCGACACAGGAAATAATAACACACCAGAAAGTGTCGAAGACAACCCCCTCCAGCAAGATTCAGCACAGGAGGATGCAGAAGCAAGCCCTCACGAGAGAGCGGCAGACGAAGAGGTCGAGGATGATAATTACATGCCTCCCTCCGGAGACGAGGCAAGCCTCGACGACGACGAATTCGCCGTTCCTGATGATCCCGTCAAACAAGAGCGTTTCAAACGCAGAGTAATGGCCACAACAAATAGCCTAAAGAAAAAGCAGCAGCAGCTTCAAGCTAATCAAGACCTGCTGGCCGACAGATGGACCGAGATCCTCGCGGTCGAAGAGTATGAACTCGAACGCCCCTCCAAGAGCTACCCAAAACGCAAGTTGCTCCCCCGACTAGAGGAGGAAGCATGCATACCTTCATCACCAGCACACAATACGGCCGACCGACCACCCCGTGGTCGCGACAGAGAGGCATCCAGGGCCTCCATCAAGACCGTACCCCGGCACCACTCGAAAAGTACGAAGCCACGAGGGAACGCGCCGGACTTGCGGGATATATTGGAGGACAAGGCAAGACAATCCAGATCTATCTATGGATCACGTGGGCGCCCCACGACCCATGACGAATACCGTCGCGCCGGATACAACAACTCCGGCCGGGCCGAACACAGCAGACAACGCTCTCTCAAGCTACGTCGTGATATTGCTCAATATAGAGGCGCCGCACACCCACTATGCTTCACAGACGAAGTAATGGATCATCAAATCCCCGAAGGGTTCAAACCCGTCAACATTGAATCCTACGATGGCACAACAGACCCCGCGGTTTGGATCGAGGATTATCTCCTTCATATCCATATGGCCCGCAGCGACGATCTCCACGCCATCAAATATCTCCCGCTCAAGCTTAAAGGACCAGCTCGGCATTGGCTTAACACCCTGCCCGCAGAGAATTGGGTGTTGGGAGGACCTAGAAGCCGCATTCCTTCACAACTTCTAGGGAACATATGTGCGACCACCAGACGCCGATGACCTAAGCCACATAATTTAGCAGCCAGACAAATCGGCCAGACAATTTTGGACATGATTCTTAACAAAGAAAAATCAAATCGTCGACTGTCCGGATGCAGAGGCCCTCGCAGCCTTCAAACATAACATCCGCGACACCTCGGACAGGAAAAACCGAAATCCATGGCAGCCCTCACATCACTCATGACACGCTTCTGCGCGGGAGAGGACAGCTGGCTAGCTCGCAGCAATTGAAAGGACCACAATGTCGCCTAGAGGGGGGTGAATAGGCGTTTTAAAATCTTATACGGATTTGGCTATATCCTAATGCAGAAATAAACTAAGAGGATACTTCTCAAGCACAAATCCTAATATACCAGGCTAACTAAGTGCACCATCAACTTAGGATAAACAAGATGAGAACAACGAGGATATGAGTAAGCACAAGTAATTTACACAAACTTACTCAATGTATATCACAAGATATATAAATGAATAATACACACAACCACAAGTAAGCAATACAGGCTTACACAAATTGTATCACAATATATGGAATTGAATGATACAATGAAACTCAAGTAAGCACTACAAGCTTACACAAGTTATGTCACAAGATATGGAAATGAATGTTACAAGCTAGCAATTCACACTAAGCACACAATAGAACAATAGTAGCAAGTATGAATTGCGGACTATAAAGTGTTGGCCTAGATAATCTCTACGATATGGTAACCAACACAATATAATGAGGACAACAAGATATAGTGAATGCAAGGTCAAGAGACCAAAGTAAACCACAAGTAGTGGCTAGGGTTAGAATTAACCGAAGACACGGAGACGAGGATGTATCCCGATGTTCACTTCCTTGGAGGGAAGCTAGTCACCGTTAGAGAGGTGGATGTTACCACGAAGGCACACCAACGCCACGAAGGCTCACCCTATTCTCCTTGAGATATCACCACGAAGGCGATTCTCAACCACTAGTGGTAGACCTTGAGGCGGCCTCCAAACCTTCACAAACTTTCCGGGGGACAAATCACAAGTTGATTCCTCACCGGAGCACTCCTACCGCCTAGGAGTCTCCAACCTCCAAGAGTAACAAGATCAAGGGGGAAATGCTCAAGACTTGCTCAAATCACGAATTGCTTTGGTCACAAGAGGGAGAGGGAGAGGATCTATCTTTTGATTGGAACAACTCTCAAGAACACTCACTAATCTCTCCGGGATCTAAGATTTGGTGTAGGAGAAGTGAGAGGGAGCCACTTGTGTTCTTGGGACGATTTGGGATGAAGTGCTCAACCCTCCCCCGGAGTGGGAGAGGGATATTTATACCCCCAAAGAAAATAGAGCCGTTTCCCGCAGTTGTTGACCTGCCCGGATGATCTGGACGCATACCCGGATGATCCGGGCAATGCCCGGATGATCCGGGAAGGTCAATATACAATGTGGTGAAGTAGATACCCGGATGTCCGGGGACATAGCCGGATGATCCGGGTGGGTAGCCGGATGATCCGGCTAGCGGAATAAGCTACTGTGATGAATTTTACGAATAACCCGGATGATCCGGGCAGGAACCCGGATGATCCGGGCAAAGCCCGGATGATATGGGAGAGGACCCGGATGATCCGGCCAAACCAAACTGCTGCAGCCTAGAAACTGAAACAGGCACAACTTTTACATCCGGACTCCGATTTTGATGATCTTGGGCTCGTTTTGAAGCTATGAAAAAAACCCAGGTCCTCACATAGAGAACCACCCAAGATGAACCAAAATGGAGGATGCAAAATATGCAAAGGTTTTATCATGTATTTGGGTAACCTATTTGGCTTGGATTTTCTTTGGTATATAGGATATGAGTGGAATTGTGTAGAGAAGATGTTGACTTGAGCAAATCTATCACGAACCCCTTTGATCCCCTCTTAATAGTGCGGGATCCCTATAACTCAAGAATCATAAAAGGTCTACACTACATAGCTATCAAGAATCCATTCTTGAGTGTATGTGTTCCTTCGGTGTTCATCACTCCACAACACTAACGTCGAAGGAACTAATACCTTTGACTCGAGCCTTTCACTTGAGCTTGAAGTTGAAGTTTCTTCTTGGATCAAGTTGAATGGCAAGACATTGGTGAAGTCTTCAAGTATCTCCCCCATACACAATGTGGGAAGCTTTGCTTTGTATTTATCTTCATGTGTCCATCATGTGATCATCCACAAGCTTCAAGCATGTAATCCTTCGGGATAGTTATCTTGAACTTGCCCTTGTCAACCATGATCATCAACACTTGATGTCATCCTCTCATAGACACTTGAAATCTCTCTCTCGATGCGAGCCCATGAGAATCTCCTCTCAAAAACATAGGCAACACATAGTATGGGTTAGTACACAAAGCGCAATTGACAAATTCTTACCATACCACAAGATCTCACGTGGCACATGATTTGCGCTTGTGTGTTGACCATCTTTGAATTCAATCTTCGATCTTCATCTTGGTCAACCTTAATCTTTGCTCCATGATTAATCTTGATGCACAACTACATGTATATGGCATTCATTCCGAATCCATTCAATATCCTTCTTGCATCACCCATGGAACAAACCTTCCTATATAACTTGATGTCATTGTTTCTTCATAGGAATTGTCATTCATTATCAAGTCTCAATGCATATATAGATGTTGATGGATTTCATCCACCAATTCATCCAATATTCTTCATGCATTGCAAATGGAACTTTCCTTCAAATGTATATCTCAGTGCAAACATTAGTCCATTAGGATTGTCATTTAATTACCAAAACCACACATGGGGACTACATGTACTTTCAATCTCCCCCATTTTGGTAATTGATGACAATCTCAACAAGAGGGTTTATATAATGAATTTTTAAACAAGCATGAAATTTATCCAAGGATAAATTGTATACTTGGGATGGTTGTAGTATCATCAATACACTACACAAGCATTTGATGATAGTACACCCATAGTATATAGAGCAAACTCCCCCATAATATATGAATTTGTGAATGAACTTTGAATGTCATTGCATATATTGGTTGACATAAACTAGGAGAAGATTTCTCTATATACAAGACTCATCCATGCAATAAGAATATATAACAAGGGTAGATATGCATGAGTGACAACAAGAACTAGAAAAGATATTTATCTTAAACCCTCTAAACTTCTCCCCCATTGGCAACAAATGCCAAAATGGAAGACAAAACATCTAGCAGACCAATATAGTATGAGTTCCTCCTTGATGTGTGCATATAACAAAATGTGAGTGAAAACAAATGCACATATTCAATGATGAACAATTAAAGGAGCTCGAAATCTATAGAATGCAATCAGATACGAAGATATGAACTTTTTCATGTATAAAAATTTCTAAGTGGCCTATAATAATCATGATATGTATCCACAAAGAAACTCGTATACACAAAAAGAAAGGTTGCAATTGATAAGAACATGATATCCACAAGTGAATCCACTATTATACAACTTGAGCCTAGTCATAATAGCAAGGCACATGGCACAAAGCACATGGCACAAATTGATCTCATTTGCATAACACAAAGTGAAGCAAGCAATCAAAAGATCCGATGAGCCAAAAGGATAAATGAATACTACGATTTGGGAAGAGGAGTGTTCTAAGGAAAATAGAGAAGCTCCCCATGATTTGTGCACTATTTAGAATTTTTGTATTTGGATACAAGTGCACAAAATAGGATCATCACTCCCCCAAAATCAATAGGAACACAAAACAATTGCAAGCAAGCATAGATAAGAAAAGAAGCCTAGCATTTGCAACAAACATATGGTTGAGCAACATATAAATGAGGCAACCTAAGAATAGGCACAACCAAAATGATATGTGTGAGTCACGTCAAAGCACTTGAGAAGACTAGTATAAGGATGAGAATTAAGCATCAACATAGTCTTGAGTAAATGAGATACAAGGTGCAAGACATGTCCTTCCCACACACACGAAATTAAGAAGGTCACACACACATCAAGCAAATGGGTTCACAAGCTCACTAGTAGCAAATTAAAAATCAAAGCTTGTGACAACCCATGATGAAGATAGGAAATAATAGGCTTGTCAAGACAAGCACGAGGACAACAATCTTCACCAAACATGAGTGCACTAAGATGCAAAGAGGTAAGACACGCACTCATACAACAAATGCTTCCACGGAGCCACCAAAGATATAAAAAGAGAATGAAACGGTGGACATGAAAGAATAGGGATATCAACTAGGGATGTAACTTGGCTCACGTGTATAAGATTCTAGGTAGATGACAATCATGATGATATACATCCACAAAGAAGGATGTACACATGAAATAGTTACAAAAGGAAAGAATAAGATATCCAAACGGGAGACATAAAATATACCAATGAGATCTTTGCTTGAAAGTATAGCACATGGCTTAATGTAATCTTATCGTATATTAATGAACTCCAAACACACAACCATCAAAGACATCACAACTAGCAACAAGAGATCATTGTTGCGATTCTTTGAGAAAGGAAACAAGTATGACAAGAACGAGTCAAGAAATTCATGCCATGATGCAACCTACACAAGGTTGAATGCAAGAAGTGTATGCATGAAGTAGATACTTGTTACCGAGATAGCATTGGAATGATGTAGTAGGTAATGGTTCGAGCTTGGCTCTAATTTCCTCATAGTGCCACCACTTTCATGAATAAGCCAAGCACCCAATGCTTCTCAAATGTACCTAAAACAATTTAAGTACAATATGGTCCCCAAACTTATTGGGTCCAAAGTAGTTAGCATAACTACAAAACATAGGGTAAAATCACTTAAATATGTGCATATCGATATGAATTTGAATATCATGCACATCTTAGCTATTAAGAATTTGATGGATTTACCATATATATATTGGATCAAATAAAGCAAACAAGGCATGCGAATTTACACATAGTAAATACACATGCACAAGCCTCCCAAAATCCAGGGAGATACAAATTGGACAAATGAACACATAACCGTTAATACTTCCAATAACATCACTAGTCATTCATGTTGTCCAAAATGACTCAAAGTGACAAATCAACATATGATAGCACACAAAGTTCAACATATGAACCAAGGAAAAAACAATGAGCATATAAGATATGCATTGCACACATACTCATGGGAATATCTCACTCAAGTAGATATAGGACACTATAAACAATGAGATAACAAACTACCATAACTCCATACAAACTAATAAGATGAACTCGAACAAAATGGTGTTTCAATTTGACATTTGGTGTAGAAACCAAATAAGTACATGATCATCTATACTAACACAAGCATAACATGAGAGTTTAGAAATAAACACAATGCTTGGATAGCATATTATTAACATTCCAATTAGATAGATCATCATGCAAAGCAACAATTGGAATGGATCTATTCAAATGATTTTCCAAATACGATTTTTAAGATAACCATGGGCAAAACCGCACAAGAATACCATACTCAAACAAAGCATTGCATGCCACAGAGATATAAGATAATCTCAAATATAAATTCTAAGTGGCAAACTGGCAAACCTCTATTGTTAATGTTCACACGAGAAGTGATATGTACAAAGTATATCACTCCCCCATAATGTGATAATCCATGTATTATCCATAAGAGGCAAATGAAACCCAACTAAGGATAATTAATGGATGAGGATTTGAGTTTCAAATGAACTTTACATACCACATAGTAACTAGATAATATTGCACTAACAATACTAGGTGGTATCCTACATATATACATATTTAAGGTTTGTGATATGCGTAAATCATAGCACTCCCCCATAATGTGATGATCCATTAATATCTCAAAAACACCAATGAAGATTCAACTAATGAAGCAATAAAGGCTCGAAACCACACACACAACTATATGATGTGCATAGCAACTTACGCATGCTAGATAACACGAATCAAGTATATTAGGAAGCACAACATATACAAGCACATGCTAGTTACAAAACTTAAACACGCAAGGGACTTAGTAACTTTCAATGTACACAATGCAAGTACAAGTTACCGCAAAGAGGAGCATTGGATTGATAGATATGATGATAATCCACTTGACTTGGCATTAACCATAACATATGGTGAAAATAGTTTTTCTTCATGAAGTAGCCAAGTCTCCAATGCCCTCCACACACCTATTGATCAAGTTTGAGCTTGATGGTCCCCAACCAAGTTGGGTCCTAAGAAGTTAGTAACAATAGGCTTGGCAACCCAAATGGTCTTGTCCACTTTGAAACCACTTTGGGCACCCACAAATTTGGCAAACACATTGCCAACAATATCCTTCCTTAGTGAATAATGATTATTGACTATAGGAGGCTTAGATATGTTACCATTGGGGCATGATGAAGCTATGTGTCCCTTTTGACGACAATCATAGCAACATTTCCTCCCTTTTCTCTTCTTTAATTTCTCAACTTGGGGAGCAATAACATGTTTCATCATGGATAGTGGCTGTTCTTCAACTTGAGATTGAGCTTGAGGCCGCTTCCCATGTAGCTTCTCATTATAAGCCCTTTTCTTCAATGGGCAAGATCTCACATGATGTCCAATCTTTTTGCATTTGAAGCAAGTAATGTTGGCCGAATTCTTGTAATTCCCTTGTCCCTTCTTCTTGTTCTTGGACTTCTTCTTGTTGGAGTGAAAATTATGTCCAACATCACACTTTTCCAAGTCTTTCTTCAAACTAGTGACTTGGGCCTTGAGCTCATTAATTTCCTCTACATGGTTAGTTTCAACACTAGAAACAAGAGGACTAGTGGAAGTAGAAACTTCATGGTTAGAGCAGCAAGACAAGGTGACCAATTCATCATGAGTGGATATAATATGAGAGGTGGATGAATTGCAAGGATTAGCACATGGCAATAAAGCATTTAGAGTAGATGTGCTAATGTTCACATGAGACTCACAAGATTTTACCTCGGAGACCATAGCCTCGTGAGCTAACTTTATCTTACTATGAGAGCTTAAAAGATCCTCATGAGTGCCCGAGAGCTTTGCATGACTTTCTTCCAATTTCCCATAATTTCTTGTTAGCAAAGCAAGTTGAGCACATAGCTCAACATTCTCCTTCAAAATTGATGCTTCACATGAAATCGAGTTAGTAGCACAAACATCATTATCAATATGAGAGGAGCAAGTAGCACTTAGTGACTTCTCACGAGTTGATTGAAGCTCCTCATGAGACTTAGAGAGTTTTATGAGCTCTCCCTTGACACTATTGCATTCAAGGAGAAGGAGCTCAAAATCGTCTTTAAGCTTACAATGAGTAACTTTAATCTCTTCTTTTGAAGACCTCAAGTCACTAAGCGTTTCATGAGCCTTAGCAAGTTCATGTTCAAGCTGTTCACTTTTAGCTTGCTCATTGAGAAATAAATCATTACGTTTTTCAAAGCAAGCAAGAACATCTTGGAACCTTTCATAAGTGTTATTTTTAGCTCTATGAAGAGTTTTCCCAATCTCATAGAGATTTTGAGTCAAGTCATCATCATCATCCTCATTACAACTATCATCATTATCACTAAGAGAAGATGATACCTCGTCATTACCTCTTGCCATGAGGCACATGTGAACAAAGGGGGTTGATGATGATTCTTTTGAAGACGAGGGTTCTTCATCAATCAAGCATGCCTCATCTTTCTTGGTTTCCTCTACATGGTTAGTCATAGAACAACTAGAGGAAACCAAGGCATTTCTATCATGGCAACATGGGAGATCAAGCATATCATCACAAATGAGCTTAACACCATCATCACAAGATATTTCTTCACTCACCATGTCATTACCTTGTGGCATGCCACATGTTGGTGAAGTGCAAGATATTGAAGTGTGCAAGTAATCGGAGGTGGAAGTAATAGAGAGCTCTTCATGATTTAAAAATGTGGAGAACTCCTCCATCAACTCCCCAAATAGAATATTATCTTCATCAAGATTGGACCCACCATATATATCTTCAAGTTTGGTCCAAGTCTCATGAGCCGACTTGCAAGTCGTGACTGCCTTAAACACTTCAAAGGTTAAAGCTTGATGAATGACAAGAGAAGTATCACAATCAAGATACATATCCTCAATAGATGGAGAATGTCCATCCTTAGCAATAGAAATTCCTATAAGAACAATTCGCAAAGCATTTGGACCCATGGCCCGAAAGTGACAAAGCATGCGAATTCTCCATAGGTGATAATTTGTGCCATCCAAATCAAAAGTGTTTTTGTGCACTAGTTCACTAGTCGACATCGTTACTCTCTAGGCGGTGAAGCCTAATAAGGAGAGACCGGGCTCTGATACCAATTGAAAGGACCACGATGTCGCCTAGAGGGGGGGTGAATAGGCGTTTTAAAATCTTATACGGATTTGGCTATATCCTAATGCGGAAATAAACTAAGAGGATACTTTTCAAGCACAAATCCTAAATATACCAGGCTAACTAAGTGCACCAACAACTTAGGATAAACAAGATGAGAACAACGAGGATATGAGTAAGCACAAGTAAGTTACACAAACTTACTCAATGTATATCACAAGATATATAAATGAATAATACACACAACCACAAGTAAGCAATACAGGCTTACACAAATTGTATCACAATATATGGAATTGAATGATACAATGAAACTCAAGTAAGCACTACAAGCTTACACAAGTTATGTCACAAGATATGGAAATGAATGTTACAAGCTAGCAATTCACACTAAGCACACGATAGAACAATAGTAGCAAGTATGAATTGCGGACTATAAAGTGTTGGCCTAGATAATCTCTACGATATGGTAACCAACACAATATAATGAGGACAACAAGATATAGTGAATGCAAGGTCAAGAGACCAAAGTAAACCACAAGTAGTGGCTAGGGTTAGAATTAACCGAAGACACGGAGACGAGGATGTATCCCGATGTTCACTTCCTTGGAGGGAAGCTAGTCACCGTTAGAGAGGTGGATGTTACCACGAAGGCACACCAACGCCACGAAGGCTCACCCTATTCTCCTTGAGATATCACCACGAAGGCGATTCTCAACCACTAGTGGTAGACCTTGAGGCGGCCTCCAAACCTTCACAAACTTTCCGGGGGACAAATCACAAGTTGATTCCTCACCGGAGCACTCCTACCGCCTAGGAGTCTCCAACCTCCAAGAGTAACAAGATCAAGGGGGAAATGCTCAAGACTTGCTCAAATCACGAATTGCTTTGGTCACAAGAGGGAGAGGGAGAGGATCTATCTTTTGATTGGAACAACTCTCAAGAACACTCACTAATCTCTCCGGGATCTAAGATTTGGTGTAGGAGAAGTGAGAGGGAGCCACTTGTGTTCTTGGGACGATTTGGGATGAAGTGCTCAACCCTCCCCCGGAGTGGGAGAGGGATATTTATACCCCCAAAGAAAATAGAGCCGTTTCCCGCAGTTGTTGACCTGCCCGGATGATCTGGACGCATACCCGGATGATCCGGGCAATGCCCGGATGATCCGGGAAGGTCAATATACAATGTGGTGAAGTAGATACCCGGATGTCCGGGGACATAGCCGGATGATCCGGGCAATTCCCGGATGATCCGGGTGGGTAGCCGGATGATCCGGCTAGCGGAATAAGCTACTGTGATGAATTTTACGAATAACCCGGATGATCCGGGCAGGAACCCGGATGATCCGGGCAAAGCCCGGATGATATGGGAGAGGACCCGGATGATCCGGCCAAACCAAACTGCTGCAGCCTAGAAACTGAAACAGGCACAACTTTTACATCCGGACTCCGATTTTGATGATCTTGGGCTCGTTTTGAAGCTATGAAAAAAACCCAGGTCCTCACATAGAGAACCACCCAAGATGAACCAAAATGGAGGATGCAAAATATGCAAAGGTTTTATCATGTATTTGGGTAACCTATTTGGCTTTGGATTTTCTTTGGTATATAGGATATGAGTGGAATTGTGTAGAGAAGATGTTGACTTGAGCAAATCTATCACGAACCCCTTTGATCCCCTCTTAATAGTGCGGGATCCCTATAACTCAAGAATCATAAAAGGTCTACACTACATAGCTATCAAGAATCCATTCTTGAGTGTATGTGTTCCTTCGGTGTTCATCACTCCACAACACTAACGTCGAAGGAACTAATACCTTTGACTCGAGCCTTTCACTTGAGCTTGAAGTTGAAGTTTCTTCTTGGATCAAGTTGAATGGCAAGACATTGGTGAAGTCTTCAAGTAGCTCCCCCATACACAATGTGGGAAGCTTTGCTTTGTATTTATCTTCATGTGTCCATCATGTGATCATCCACAAGCTTCAAGCATGTAATCCTTCGGGATAGTTATCTTGAACTTGCCCTTGTCAACCATGATCATCAACACTTGATGTCATCCTCTCATAGACACTTGAAATCTCTCTCTCGATGCGAGCCCATGAGAATCTCCTCTCAAGAACATAGGCCACACATAGTATGGGTTAGTACACAAAGCGCAATTGAGAAATTCTTACCATACCACAAGATCTCACGTGGCACATGATTTGCGCTTGTGTGTTGACCATCTTTGAATTCAATCTTCGATCTTCATCTTGGTCAACCTTAATCTTTGCTCCATGATTAATCTTGATGCACAACTACATGTATATGGCATTCATTCCGAATCCATTCAATATCCTTCTTGCATCACCCATGGAACAAACCTTCCTATATAACTTGATGTCATTGTTTCTTCAAAGGAATTGTCATTCATTATCAAGTCTCAATGCATATATAGATGTTGATGGATTTCATCCACCAATTCATCCAATATTCTTCATGCATTGCAAATGGAACTTTCCTTCAAATGTATATCTCAGTGCAAACATTAGTCCATTAGGATTGTCATTTAATTACCAAAACCACACATGGGGACTGCATGTACTTTCAGCAACAACCTTAGCAAAAATGCTGGCAGTCCGGATACTAAGGACCACAATGGAAGGTCGAGTCGAAACAAAAACAAACGCCGCGTTAACGGCGACAACAATGAGGATGCGGCAGTCAACGCCGGATTCCGAGGCTCTAAACCCGGTCAGCGGAAGAAGCCATTCAAAAGAACCACTCCGGGTCCGTCCAATTTGGACCGAATACTCGACCGCTCTTGCCAGATACATGGCACCCCCGAAAAGCCAGCTAACCACACCAACAGAGATTGTTGGGTATTCAAGCAGGCAGGCAAGTTAATTGCCGAAAACAATGACAAGGGGCTGCACAGTGATGACGAGGAAGAGACCCGGCCGCCGAACAGTAGAGGACAGAAGAGCTTCCCCCCACAAGTGCGGACGGTAAACATGATATACGCAACCCATATACCCAAGAGGGAACGGAAGCATGCACTGAGGGACGTATATGCGATGGAGCCAGTCGCCTCGAAATTCAATCCATGGTCCTCTTGCCCGATCACTTTCGATCGAAGAGACCATCCGACTAGTATCCGCCATGGCGGATTCGCCGCATTGGTTTTAGACCCAATCGTCGATGGATTTCACCTCACGAGAGTCCTGATGGACGGCGGCAGTAGCCTGAACCTGCTTTATCAGGATACAGTGCGCAAGATGGGCATAGACCCCTCAAGGATTAAACCTACAAAGACGACCTTCAAAGGCGTCATACCAGGTGTCGAGGCCAATTGTACAGGCTCAGTCACACTGGAAGTGGTCTTCGGATCCCCGGATAATTTCCGGAGCGAGGAGTTAATCTTCGACATAGTCCCATTCCGCAGCGGCTATCACGCTCTGCTCGGATGAACCGCGTTCGCAAAGTTCAACGCGATTCCGCATTATGCATACCTCAAGCTCAAGATGCCAGGCCCTCGCGGAGTCATCACGGTCAATGGAAATACGGAACGCTCCCTCCGAACGGAGGAACATACAGCGGCTCTCGCGGCAGAAGTACAGAGCAGCCTTCTAAGGCAATTTTCGAGTCCGGCCGTTAAACGACCGGACACGGCCAAACGCGCCCGGAGCAACATCAACCAAGACCACCCGGCACGTTCCGAGCACGTGTAGCAATGCGGCCCCAACCCCAGCCCTCGCATGATTGCAAGACCAGCTCTCCGCGTACATCATTACGCTCTGGAGATACCATGGGCATAGGGGGAGGGGCACGACCACGACAGACCCAGAGTGCGGCTCAACCACACCAGGGGCTCCCAAGTGTGTCGCTCTTTTTATTTTTTATTTTCCTTCTTTTTATACAAAGGACTCCGTTCACCAGAGGCCCTGTCCGGAGGCGAGCTGCCGAACTCACGATGCAACAGCCAGGGAGGGACAAAGGCTGCGACGAACAATCAGGTGGTCTCCATTATGAGCATTAAATTTGCTAAATCCACCATTCCGCAGCCTACCCCTGGAAGGAGACACGTCTAATTAGTCCAATCCTTTGCTTACCGCACTATTCGTATCATTCCGCACTCATAGCAGAATCACTTGAATAAATAATGCAGCACCTTTTGCCTATAATTGCATTACTTTACATATATGTTCATTAATGACATCTTGCACCCGTATAATTTGGTACGGCCGAATACACCAGGGGCTTATGTTCCCCGCATTATGGTGTGATAAGTCCGAGCACTTTCACAAGTGCGGCACCCCGAACTTATAGCATTATATGAATCGGCTCCGAATCATGTCTTGGGTCAATAGTTGGGTTTGCCCGGCTCCCATGTTTTGGTACCTTACGTTCCGTTCTGTCGGCTAAGGTAGCACTGGGAGAACCACTGCGATTGCGCCCCGGTTGAGCTGGGCGAGCGCCTCAGTGGAGAAAGCTAAAACTGACTGCCATGATAAGGCGAGAGACTGGTCGCTGTTCGAGAGGTCTTTTCGAGTCCCTAAAGACTTACGTTGCTTCGAGCGAAGAACCGGATAATGTCCGACCAAGGAGTGGATAGCGCCCCAAACTCGGTCTTCCGAATACTAGGGGCTTCGCCAAAATTTAAAATTATAGAATTCTATGGCTAAGTGAGAGTGTTCAAGCATTATAAGTCCGGTTGCCTTGTTCGTCATGTTGAGCGCCTCCCTAGATGGACCCAAAAATGGGAACAAGAGTGCTCAAGTTTATCCTGAGCACCCCAGCACTCGTGGCATGGGGGCTGAAGCCGACGACTTGCCATCTCTCAGATTTAATAAACGGCCGCACAAAAGGTAATATTTTAAATTAATAAGCGTTGCTTAGCGCATATGAACTAAGTTTTCAGCACATAGGATAACACATAGCGAGTTTACTCAAAAATTACATCTCTAGGGCACTCATCCGCAATCTTGCGGGCACCCTTCAGGACAGTCTTATAGTACATCTCGGGCGTACGATACTCCTTGCCCGCTGGCGGCGCGTCAGTGATAAGCTTCTCCGCATCCAGCCTGCCCCAATGCACCTTTGCGCGGGCAAGGGCCCGACGAGCACCTTCAATACAGGCGGAGCGCTTGATGACCTCCACCCAGGGGCACGCATCCACCAGCCGCCGCACGAGGCCGAAGTAGCTCCCAGGCATGGCCTCTCCAGGCCACAGCCGGACTATGAGGCCCTTCATGGCCTACTCGGCTACCTTGTGGAGCTCGACCAGCTGCTTCAGCTGGTCGCTAGGGGGCACCGGATGGCCGGCCTCAGCGTACTGAGACCAGAAGACCTTCTCCGTTGAGCTCCCCTCCTCGGCTCGGTAAAACGCGGCGGCATCGGATACACTGCGAGGCAGATCTGCAAACGCCCCTGGAGAGCTCCGAATTCGGGTAAGTAATAGGTAATTTACATTAACATGCTTGCTTTGCATGAAAAATGCCTTACCCGCCGCTATCTTCTTCACCGTCTCAATCTCCTGGAGGGCCTTATGGGCCTCGGCCTTAGCAGCTTTGGCACTTTCAAGAGCCGAGACAAGCTCGGACTCTCGAGTCTTCGAGTCACGTTCCAAACTCTCATGTTATTCCATGAGAGCCTGGAGCTCTTGCCGCACCTCCGCCACCCGCGCCTCCTATTTCTCTCGCTCCGTCCGTTCCGCGGCCGCATTGCGTTCGGCCACGGATACGGCCTCCTTCAGGGTTGCCACCTCTTTCGTGGCCCCTGCAGTACCCACGTTATCCTTGTTATTTTAATTGCAACCAAAATCCTTTTCTATAAGGTACAAAGTCAAAGATGGTATTACTCACCTTCTTTGTCCTCGAGCTGCTTCTTGGCAAGGCCGAGCTCTCGCTCGGACCGCTCGAGGTCCTGCTTCAATGCACAAACCTCTGCAGTGAGTGCGGCAGAGGTCAGCAACGCAGCCTACAAACCCATATTGACACAATTTTTAGCATTCCTGCGTATATCGTTTTTAGATCCTCAATCCGTTTTTTCTTTCCGAACACCGAACCAAGCATCAGGGGCTACTGTCTATGCGGTATTACATTACATATTTTTAAATTCTTACCTCAAAGCCTGTTAGAAGGCTACTGCAGGCTTCGGTCAGCCTGCTCTTGGCGAGCTGAACCTTCTGAATCACCGCACTCATGATAGTGCGGTGTTCTTCCTCGATGGAAGCGCCTTTGAGCGCCTCCAACAGGTTGTCCGGCGCCTCCGGTTGGACGGAGGCCGCGGTGTCACGGTCTTGCCCTTCTTACGAAGGGGCCGCCTGCCGGACTCCAGAACCACTGCGGGTTCCGGCGTGGAGTCCGGCGCAAAGTCCGGGAGGCTGCCTTGTGGCGCCTCCGGAGCCTCCTCCTGATGGGTCCCTTCCCGGGATCCCACCTCGGCGTCCTCAGCGTCGCGAGGGGTGGAGGCAGTCGGGATGGAATCTACATCCGACGGAGCCAACGACCCGCTCGACGAAGCGGGGAGATCATCATCGGCCGGACTACAGGTAGTGTGCGGCATTAGAAGGACACTATGTGACACAAAAGAGAAATTATAAATCACTCAGGAATCCGGATATTTACGATCTGGCCGGAGGCCTGGCCCTGGAGGGCCACTCTTCGTCGCCAACGTTGGCGTTGGCAGAGCTGTCCGGGGGAATAATCCTTCCCCTCTTGGACCCTTCGGCCTCCCCAGTTGGGGAAGCCTTCCTCTTCCTCTCTCCTTCCTCTAGGAGAGAGTCCTCTTTCTCCTCCTCGTCTTCGGGGGAGGAGTCCGCCTCGGAGCCATCAGACGATGAGTCCGATATCACCTGGCGCCGGGAACTTTTTCGAGTTCCCGTGGCCTTCTTCTTGGCCTTCTTCTCCGGCACCACATAGAGTGCCGGGACCAGCAGCCCCGTTAAGCGGGCGTCCGCGGGGTCTTCGGGAAGGGGAGCCGGACAGTCTACCTGTCCGGACATCCTCTGCCAGTCCTGTCAAAGGCATTGGGAGTTTTTAGATCCCACGTAGAGTCAAACTATGAAAGAAACAACTGTCCATAGAGGATAACGAAGCTTACCTCACCGGCCGGGCGCTTGGTGCTGAATCCGCGATCTTCCGTCGCGGACGCGGGGGCTTCTCCGCCCTTGAACAGCACCCTCCAGACGGCTTCGTACGTCGTGTCGAAGAGCCCGCTCAGAGTCCGGTGTTGCACCGGATCGAACTCCCACAGGTTGAAGGCCCGTTGTTGGCAGGGGAGAATCCGGCGGATGAGCATGACCTGGATTACATTGACAAGCCTGAGCTTCTTGTTCACCAGGGTCTGGAGACAGGACTGGAATCCTGTCAGCTCGTCCGAACTGCCCCATAGCAAGCCCTTCTCTTTCCAGGAGGTGAGCTGCATCGGGATACCAGATCTAAACTCGGGGGCCGCCGCCCATTTTGGGTCGCGCGGCTCGGTGATGTAGAACCACCCCGATTGCCATCCCTTGATGGACTCCACGAAGCCCCCTTCGAGCCAGATGACGTTGGGCATCTTGCCCAGCATGGCGCCTCTGCACTCCGCTTGGACGCCCTTCACTACCTTCGGCTTGACGTTGAAGGTCTTGAGCCACAAGCCGAAATGGGGCTGGATGCAGAGGAAGGCCTCGCACACGACGATAAACGCCGTGATGTTGAGAATGAAGTTTGGCGCCGGATCGTGGAAATCCAGGCCGTAATAGTACATGAGCCCCCAGGCAAAGGGATGCAACAGGAAGCCCGGTCCGCGGAGGAAGTGGGGAAGGAATACGACCCTCTCATGGGGCCTGGGGGTGGGGATGAGCTGCCCCTTGTCGGGCAGCCGGTGCGCGATATCGCCGGAAAGGTATCCGGCGCTGCGCAGTTTTGCGATGTGCTCCTCCGTAACGGAGGAGGCCAACCATTTGCCTCCCGCTCCGGACATGGTCGGAGAAGGTCGAGATGAGATGCACGGGCTTGGGCGCTGGAGCTCGAGAGTGCGTAGAGATGGATAAGCAAAGGAGGAAGAAGGCGTAGGTAAAATGGGTGGATCCTTATCCCCTTATATATGGGCGGACGAAAGCTATGCGTCCCCACTAGCCTGGTAAAACTCGCTTATCTCCCAAGCGCCACTATCAATGGCGCAGTTGGGTTACCCACGTCCATATTGATGAGAATCCCGGAATAAGGGGAACATGACCTCTGCTTCGACAAGACGTGGCAAGGAAACCGCTTCGCTAAACGCGCTGAGGTGGTATAATAAAAAAAGGATTCCAGTAAAGGCTTGGTGGTGGTGTAACGTCGTGCCACAAAACACGTCAGCAGATTGAACTTGTGTACATAATATTCTCTCTTCAGTGGTATGTGGAACTTATTTTGCAGAGCCGGACACTATCCTGGTGTTCACAATCTTCTATGAATTATTCGGAGGAGGAACCCGCCTTGCAATGCCGAACAATATGTGCGCCGGACTCATCGTCATTGAAGCCTGGTTCAGGGGCTACTGAGGGAGTCCTGGACTAGGGGGTGTCCGAACAGCCGGACTATCATCGTCAGCTGGACTCCAAGACTATGAAGATACAAGGTTGAAGACTTCGTCCCGTGTTCGGATGGGACTTTCCTTGGCGTGGAAGGCAAGCTTGGCGATACAGATATGTAGATCTCCTACCATTGTAACCGACTCTGTGTAACCCTAGCCCTCTTCGGTGTCTATATAAACCGTAGGGTTTTAGTCCGTAGGGCAACATAACCATTACAACAATCATACCATAGGCTAGCTTCTAGGGTTTAGCCTCCTTGATCTCGTGGTAGATCCACTCTTGTACTACCCATATCATCAATATCAATCAAGCAGGAGTAGGGTTTTACCTCCATCGAGAGGGCCCGAACCTGGGTAAAAACATCGTGTCCCTTGTCTCCTGTTACCATCCGCCTAGACGCACAGTTCGGGACCCCCTACCCGAGATCCGCCGGTTTTGACACCGACACCTGCAGTGTGGAAACTTTATGTGCCCCCAAAAATCCATGTTTTCCTGTGGCTCTTCTCATATAACAGGCTGATGACCAGAGACAACCTGAGGAAAAGGCAAATCCTTAAACCTCTGGATTGTGTCTTTTGCTCGGAACAGGGAATTAACACCCATTAGTTTTTTGAATGCATCGTAGTGAAGAACATTTGGTCGTTTGTAGCTGACCATTTTCAGGTTGAAATAGGAGTTGGGTATGAATCTGTTGCCAGATTTTGGATATCCAATAGGAGGAATTCTGCACTAAACATGGTCTCATCGGTGGTCCTCTGGTGTTTGTGGAAGTATAGGCACTCTATCATCTTTAACAACACCGTTTGGACATCGATTTTGCAGGTTTGGATACTGATCCTCAGAACACTCAAGTTCTGGGCGATCTTGGCGCCAGAAAATGGCAAAGCTCGTCTGGAGACTTTCCTGACAGCACTAACAGCGTTCTTGCTACAGCCACTGAGAATAACGAGTGGCTAATGCTGGAAGGCTGCACAAAGGATGGGGTCGTGAATCAATGGGGCAAGCTGAAGATCTCTGACGATGACTGGCGCTTCCACTCGCCAAAGAAGCAGGGCCCTCTGAAGAGCAAGAACATGACGTGCAGCCCAGTATCAACGCTTGCATGCTGTGTTGGGGAACGTTGCAGAAAATTGAAATTTTTCCTACGGTTTCACCAAGATCCATCTATGAGTTCATCTAAGCAACGAGTCATGGGAGAGAGATTGCATCTACATACCACTTGTATATCGAGTGCGGAAGCGTTCAAGGGGATGGTGATGATGGAGTTGTACTCGCCGTGATTCAGATCACCGATGACCAAGTGCTGAACGGACAGCACCTCCGTGTTCAACACACGTACGGGACGGGAGACGTCTCCTCCTTCTTGATCCAGCAAGGGGGAAGGAGAGTTTGATGATGATCCAACAGCACAACGGCGTGGTGATGGATGCAACAGAACTCCGGCAGGGCTTCGCCAAGCTACTGCGGGAGGAGGACGAGGTGTGGCAGGGGGGAGGGAGGCGCCAATGCACAGGGTGCGGCTGCCCTCCTCCTTGCCCTCCTTTATATAGGCCCCCAGGGGGGGCGCCGGCCCTGGGAGATTCAATCTCCCAAGGGGGCGGCGGCCAGGGGGGTGGAGTGCCCCCCAAGGCATGTGGTGCACCCCACCCCCCCACCCTAGGGTTTCAACCCTAGGCGCAGGTGGTGGGCCTAGGGGGGCGCACCAGCCCACTATGGGCTGGATCCCCTCCCACTTCAGCCCATGGGGCCCTTCGGGATGGGTGGCCCCACCCGGTGGACCCTCGGGACCCTTCCGGTGGTCCCGGTACATTACCGGGTGACCCCGAAACTTTCCCGATGGACGAAATACCACTTCCTATATATAATTCTTTACCTCCGGACCATTTCGAAACTCCTCGTGACGTCCGGGATCTCATCCGGGACTCCGAACAACATTCGGTATGCTGCATACTCATATTCATACAACCCTAGCGTCACCGAACCTTAAGTGTGTAGACCCTACGGGTTCGGGAGACACGTAGACATGACCAAGACGACTCTCGGGCAATAACCAACAGCGGGATCTGGATACCCATGTTCGCTCACACATGCTCCTCGATGGTTTCATCGGATGAACCACGATGTCGAGGATTAAACAACCCCGTATACAATTCCCTTTGTCAATCGGTACGTTACTTGCCCGAGACTCGATCGTCGGTATCCCAATACCTTGTTCAGTCTCATTACCGGCAAGTCACTTTACTCGTACTGTAATGCATGATCCCATGACCAACCACTTGGTCACATTGAGCTCATTATTATGATGCATTACCGAGTGGGCCCAGAGATACCTCTCCGTCATACGGAGTGACAAATCCCAGTCTCGATCCATGTCAACCCAACAGACACTTTCGGAGATACCTGTAGTGCACCTTTATAGTCACCTACTTACGTTGTGACGTTTGATACACCCAAAGCACTCCTACGGTATCCGGGAGTTACACGATCTCATGGTCTAAGGAAGAGATACTTGACATTGGAAAAGCTCTAGCAAACGAACTACACGATCTTGTGCTATGCTTAGGATTGGGTCTTGTCCATCACATCATTCTCCTAATGATGTGATCCCGTTATCAACGACATCCAATGTCCATAGCCAGGAAACCATGACTATCTGATGATCAACAAGCTAGTCAACTAGAGGCTCACTAGGGACATATTATGGTCTATGTATTCACACGTGTATTATGATTTCCGGATAATACAGTTATAGCATGAATAAAGACAATTATCATGAACAAAGAAATATAATAATAATGCTTTTATTATTGCCTCTAGGGCATACTTCCAACAGTCTCCCACTTGCACTAGAGTCAATAATCTAGTTACATTGTGATGAATCGAACACCCATAGAGTTCTGGTGTTGATCATGTTTTGCTCGCGAGAGAGGTTTTGTCAACGGATCTGCTACATTCAGATCCGCTTGTACTTTGCAAATTTCTATGTCTCCATCTTGAACATTTTCACGGATGGAGTTGAAGCGACGCTTGATGTGCCTGGTCTTCTTGTGAAACCTGGGCTCCTTAGCAAGGGCAATAGCTCCAGTGTTGTCAGAGAAGAGTTTGATCGGCCCCGACGCATTGGGTATGACTCCTAGGTCGGTGATGAACTCCTTCACCCAAATTGCTTCATGCGCTGCCTCCGAGGCTGCCATGTACTCCGCTTCACATGTAGATCCTGCCACGACGCTCTGCTTGCAGCTGCACCAGCTTACTGCTCCACCATTCAACATATACACGTATCCGGTTTGTGACTTAGAGTCATCCAGATCTGTGTCGAAGCTAGCGTCAACGTAACCCTTTACGACGAGCTCTTCGTCACCTCCATAAACGAGAAACATGTCCTTTGTCCTTTTCAGGTACTTCAGGATATTCTTGACCGCTGTCCAGTGTTCCTTGCCGGGATTACTTTGGTACCTTCCTACCAAACTTACGGCAAGGTTTACATCAGGTCTGGTACACAGCATGGCATACATAATAGATCCTATGGCTGAAGCATAGGGGATGACACTCATCTCTTCTTTATCTTTTGCCGTGGTCGGTGTCTGAGCCGAGCTCAATCTTACACCTTGCAACACAGGCAAGAACCCCTTCTTGGACTGATCCATTTTGAACTTCTTCAAAATCTTATCAAGGTATGTGCTTTGTGAAACACCTATGAGGCGTCTCGATCTATCTCTATAGATTTTGATGCCTAATATATAAGCAGCTTCTCCAAGGTCCTTCATTGAAAAACACTTATTAAAGTAGGCCTTGATGTTGTCCAGAAGTTCTATATCATTTCCCATCAAGAGTATGTCATCTACATATAATATGAGAAATGCTACAGAGCTCCCACTCACTTTCTTGTAAACGCAGGCTTCTCCATAAGTCTGCATAAACCCAAACGCTTTGATCATCTCATCAAAGCGAATGTTCCAACTCCGAGATGCTTGCACCAGCCCATAAATGGATCGCTCGAGCTTGCATACTTTGTTAGCGGTCTTAGGATCGACAAAACCTTCCGGCTGCATCATATACAGCTCTTCCTTAAGATGTCCGTTAAGGAATGCCGTTTTGACGTCCGTCTGCCATATCTCATAATCATAGTATGCGGCAATTGCTAACATGATTCGGACGGACTTTAGCTTCGCTACGGGAGAGAATGTCTCGTCGTAGTCAATCCCTTGAACTTGTCGATAACCCTTAGCGACAAGTCGAGCTTTATAGATGGTAACATTTCCATCCGCGTCCGTCTTCTTCTTAAAAATCCATTTGTTTTCTATCGCTCGCCGATCATCGGGTAAGTCTGTCAAAGTCCATACTTTGTTTTCATACATGGATTCTATCTCGGATTTCATGGCTTCAAGCCATTTGTTGGAATCCGGGCCCGCCATCGCTTCTTCATAGTTCAAAGGTTCACCGTTGTCTAACATCATGATTTCCAGGACAGGGTTGCCGTACCACTCTGGTGCGGAACGTGTCCTTGTGGACCTATGAAGTTCAGTAGCTACTTGATCCGAAGTACCTTGATCATCATCATTATTTTCCTCTTCAGTTCGTGTAGGCATCACAGGAACATTTTCCTGCGCTGCACCACTTTCCCGTTCGAGAGGTAGTACTTCATCGAGTTCTACTTTCCTCCCACTTACTTCTTTCGAGATAAACTCTTTTTCCAGAAAGCATCCGTTCTTGGCAACAAAGATCTTGCCCTCGGATCTTACGTAGAAGGTATACCCAACGTTTTCCTTAGGGTATCCTATGAAGACGCATTTTTCCGACTTGGGTTCGAGCTTTTCAGGTTGAAGTTTCTTGACATAAGCATCGCATCCCCAAACTCTTAGAAACGACAGCTTAGGTTTCTTCCCAAACCATAATTCATACGGTGTCGTCTCAACGGATTTAGACGGTGCCCTATTTAAAGTGAATGTAGTTGTCTCTAGAGTGTATCCCCAAAATGATAGCGGTAAATCGGTAAGAGACATCATAGACCGCACCATATCCAATAGAGTGCGATTACGACATTCGGACACACCATTACGCTGAGGTGTTCCAGGCGGCGTGAGTTGTGAAACGATTCCCCTTTTCCTTAAGTGTGTACCACATTCGTGACTTAAATATTCTCCTCCACGATCTGATCGTAGGAACTTTATCTTTCGGTCATGTTGATTCTCTACCTCATTCTGAAATTCCTTGAACTTTTCAAAGGTCTCAGACTTGTGTTTCATTAAGTAGACATACCCATATCTACTCAAGTCATCAGTGAGAGTGAGAACATAACGATATCCTCCGCGAGCCTCAACGCTCATTGGACCGCACACATCGGTATGTATGATTTCCAACAAGTTGGTTGCTCGCTCCATTGTTCCGGAGAACGGAGTCTTGGTCATTTTGCCCATGAGGCATGGTTCGCATGTGTCAAATGATTCATAATCGAGAGACTCTAAAAGTCCATCAGCATGGAGCTTCTTCATGCGCTTGACACCAATGTGACCAAGGCGGCAGTGCCACAAGTATGTGGGACTATCGTTATCAACTTTACATCTTTTGGCATTCACACTATGAATATGTGTAATATTACGCTCGAGATTCGTTAAGAATAAACCATTGACCATAGGGGCATGACCATAAAACATATCTCTCATATAAATAGAACAACCATTATTCTCGGATTTAAATGAGTAGCCATCTCGTATTAAACGATATCTAGATACAATGTTCATGCTCAAACTTGGCACGAAATAACAATTATTAAGGTTTATAACTAATCACGTAGGTAAATGTAGAGGTAGCGTGCCGACGGCGATCACATCGACCCTGGAACCACTCCCAACGCGCATCGTCACCTCGTCCTTCGCCAGTCTCCGTTTATTTCGCAGCTCTTGCTGTGAGTTACAAATATGAGCAACGGCACCGGTATCAAATACCCAGGAGTTACTACGAGTACTGGTAAGGTACACATCAATTACATGTATATCAAATATACCTTTGGTGTTGCCGGCCTTCTTATCCGCTAAGTATTTGGGGCAGTTCCGCTTCCAGTGACCCTTCCCCTTGCAATAAAAGCACCCAGTCTCAGGCTTGGGTCCATTCTTTGACTTCTTCCCGGTAACTGACTTACCGGGCGCGGCAACATCCTTGTCGTATTTCTTGAAGTTCTTCTTGCCCTTTCCCTTCTTGAACTTAGTGGTCTTATTGACCATCAACACTTGATGTTCTTTCTTGATCTCAACCTCTGCTGTCTTCAGCATTGAAAATACTTCAGGAATAGTCTTCACCATCCCTTGCATATTGTAGTTCATCACAAAGCTCTTGTAGCTTGGTGGGAGCGACTGAAGGATTCTGTCAATGACCGCCTCATCAGGGAGGTTAATGTTCAGCTGAGTCAGGCGGTTGTGCAACCCAGACATTTTGAGTATGTGCTCACTAATAGAACTATTTTCCTCCATCTTAAAACTATAGAACTTGTCGGAGACATCATATCTCTCGACCCGGGCATGAGCTTGGAAAACAAGTTTTAGCTCTTCGAACATCTCATATGCTCCGTGATGCTCAAAACGCTTTTGGAGCCCCGGTTCTAAGCTGTAAAGCATGCCGCACTGAACGAGGGAGTAATCATCAGCACAAGACTGCCAAGCGTTCATAACGTCTTGGTTCTCTGGGACGGGAGCGTCACCTAGCGGTCCTTCTAGGACATATTGTTTCCTGGCAGCTATGTGGATGATCCTTAGGTTCCGGACCCAGTCCGTATAGTTGCTGCCATCATCTTTCAGCTTGGTTTTGTCTAGGAACGCGTTGAAGTTCATGTTGACATGAGCGTTGGCCATTTGATCTACAAGACATATTTGCAAAGGTTTTTAGACTAAGTTCATGATAATTAAGTTCATCTAATCAAATTATCACAATGAACTCCCACTCAGATTAGACATCCCTCTAGTCATCTAAGTGTTACACGATCCGAGTCGACTAGGCCGTGTCCGATCATCACGTGAGACGGACTAGTCATCGTCGGTGAACATCTTCATGTTGATCGTATCTTCCATACGACTCGTGTTCGACCTTTCGGTCTCTGTGTTCCGAGGCCATGTCTGTACATGCTAGGCTCGTCAAGTTAACCCTAAGTGTTTTTGCATGTGTAAAACTGTCTTACACCCGTTGTATGTGAACGTAAGGATCTATCACACCCGATCATCACGTGGTGCTTCGAAACGACGAACTTTAGCAACGGTGCACAGTTAGGGGAGAACACTTCTTGAAATTGTTGTAAGGGATCATCTTATTTACTACCGTCGTTCTAAGTAAACAAGATGCATAAACATAATAAACATCACATGCAATTATATAGTAGTGACATGATATGGCCAATATCATATAGCTCCATTGATCTCCATCTTCGGGGCTCCATGATCATCTTGTCACCGGCATGACACCATGATCTCCATCATCATGATCTCCATCATCGTGTCTTCATGAAGTTGTCACGCCAACGACTACTTCTACTTCTATGGCTAACGCGTTTAGCAATAAAGTAAAGTAATTTACATGGCGTTCTTCAATGACACGCAGGTCATACAAAAAATAAAGACAACTCCTATGGCTCCTGCCGGTTGTCATACTCATCGACATGCAAGTCGTGATTCCTATTACAAGAACATGATCTCATACATCACAATATATCATTCATCATTCATCACAACTTCTGGCCATATCACATCACATGACAATTGCTGCAAAAACAAGTTAGACGTCCTCTAATTGTTGTTGCATCTTTTACGTGGCTGCAATTGGGTTCTAGCAAGAACGTTTTCTTACCTACGAATAACCACAACGTGATTTTGTCAACTTCTATTTACCCTTCATAAGGACCCTTTTCATCGAATCCGCTCCAACTAAAGTGGGAGAGACAGACACCCGCCAGCCACCTTATGCAACTAGTGCATGTCTGTCGGTGGAACCGGTCTCACGTAAGCGTACGTGTAAGGTTGGTCCGGGCCGCTTCATCCCACAATACCGCTGAAGCAAGAAAAGACTAGTAGTGGCAAGCAAGTTGACAAGATCCGCGCCCACAACAAAATTGTGTTCTACTCGTGCAATAGAGAACTACGCATAGACCTAGCTCTGATACCACTGTTGGCGAACGTTGCAGAAAATTAAAAAATTTCCTACGGTTTCACCAAGATCCATCTATGAGTTCATCTAAGCAACGAGTCATGGGAGAGAGATTGAATCTACATACCACTTGTAGATCGAGTGCGGAAGCGTTCAAGGGGATGGTGATGATGGAGTCGTACTCGCCGTGATTCAGATCACCGATGACCAAGTGCTGAACGGACAACACCTCCGCGTTCAACACACGTACGGGACGGGAGACGTCTCCTCCTTCTTGATCCAGCAAGGGGGAAGGAGAGTTTGATGATGATCCAACAGCACGACGACGTGGTGATGGATGCAGCAGAACTCCGGCAGGGCTTCGCCAAGCTACTGCGGGAGGAGGACGAGGTGTAGCAGGGGGAGGGAGGCGCCAATGCACAGGGTGCGGCTGCCCTCCCCCTTGCCCTCCTTTATATAGGCCCCCAGGGTGGCGCCGGCCCTGGGAGATTCAATCTCCCAAGGGGGCGGCGGCCAGGGGGGTGGAGTGCCCCCCCAAGGCATGTGGTGCGCCCCCCCCCCACCCTAGGGTTTCAACCCAGGCGCAGGGGGTGGGCCTAGGGGTGCGCACCAGCCCACTATGGGCTGGCTCCCCTCCCACTTCAGCCCATGGGGCCCTCCGGGATGGCTGGCCCCACCCGGTGGACCCCCGGGACCCTTCCGGTGGTCCCGGTACATTACCGGGTGACACCGAAACTTTCCCGATGGCTGAAATACCACTTCCTATATATAATTCTTTACCTCCGGACCATTCCGAAACTCCTCGTGACGTTCGGGATCTCATCCGGGACTCCGAACAACATTCGGTATGCTGCATCCTCATATTCATACAACCCTAGCGTCACCGAACCTTAAGTATGTAGACCCTACGGGTTCGGGAGACACGTAGACATGACCGAGACGACTCTCGGGCAATAACCAACAGCGGGATCTGGATACCCATGTTGGCTCCCACGTGCTCCTCGATGATTTCATCGGATGAACCACGATGTCGAGGATTAAACAACCCCGTATACAATTCCCTTTGTCAAACGGTACGTTACTTGCCCGAGACTCGATCGTCGATATCCCAATACCTTGTTCAGTCTCGTTACCGGCAAGTCACTTTACTCGTACCGTAATGCATGATCCCGTGACCAACCACTTGGTCACATTGAGCTCATTATGATGATGCATTACCGAGTGGGCCCAGAGATACCTCTCCGTCATACGGAGTGACAAATCCCAGTCTCGATCCATGTCAATCCAACAGACACTTTCGGAGATACCTGTAGTGCACCTTTATAGTCACCCAGTTACGTTGTGACGTTTGATACACCCAAAGCACTCCTACGGTATCCGGGAGTTACACGATCTCATGGTCTAAGGAAGAGATACTTGACATTGGAAAAGCTCTAGCAAACGAACTACACGATCTTGTGCTATGCTTAGGATTGGGTCTTGTCCATCACATCATTCTCCTAATGATGTGATCCCGTTATCAACGACATCCAATGTCCATAGCCAGGAAACCATGACTATCTGATGATCAACGAGCTAGTCAACTAGAGGCTCACTAGGGACATATTATGGTCTATGTATTCACACGTGTATTACGATTTCCGGATAATACAGTTATAGCATGAATAAAGACAATTATCATGAACAAAGAAATATAATAATAATGCTTTTATTATTGCCTCTAGGGCATATTTCCAACATGCTGGTCTCCTCAAGCAGCCTCGGCACCACCATTCAAGCTCATGAAAGCTGCGGAGATGGAAGCGAACGCAAACCGGGAGACTCTAGTCTGATCACCTTAGTTCGGGCCTGCGTGCCGTTGGATCTTTCAAAGATCTGTACTCCTGGTTTTTCTCTTTTTTCAATACTGTAGTGCCTTTTTAGGCGGGACTGCTCCTCTAAGTGAGCTGTTGTAAAACTGAAGATCGTGTTTTGGTTTCATTCGAGTAATGGAACCGGGGAGGGGAGGCCTCCCTGTTCATCTAAAAAAAATTCAAATAATCATGTGGATGAATGGGCCGAAATGCAATTCAAAATCACTGAAAAATATACTTTGGACTACAGAAGATGTTTGTCGGTTTAGAAAAAAGAGAGCCAGGAACCACTCCATTGCTCACTCAAGCGTCCATCCGGCTCACAGACACATAGTGGTACGACCATCGACCATGGATGCTCGGGCTCCTTGATCTCCTCCGCAATGTCGTATGCCTACATCTCTCGGTGTTCACTTCCATGGTACGAAATCATGCATTCTCAAATGGACCAAAGTCGTATGGGATTTCACTACATAGTAGCGCTTGTGTCATTCTGCACCGACTTAATGTAAACAAAACTATGAAAGACCCCCCCCCCCCCCCACCCCAAAAAAAGATATTTTGGTTTAGCAAAATCATCTAGGAGTAACATATTACAGGACATCTTAGCAAAAAAAAAACACTCACCACTATATATCTATTTCAGGCATTGGTAAAGGAAGAAGCTCAAGAATTTCCAGTGTTCCATAACTTTAAGACTTTGCTCCTACAAGAATGTGATGTTGGAGTGAAGTTCCAAGTCTTGACTGGCACCCTCTGCAATACACCGAACTTGGAGAAGCTTGGATTGCGCCAATGAACGATACATTATACTCCAGTTATTAACTAACATACATGCATGATACACTTCAATTGCCACCTTCAACTAGTCTTTTGTTCTTGGTAATTATTTTTCACATGTACAACCACAGTTTCTAGATCCTTTGTCCCAAAGTTGAAGGCATCTACTATGCCGTAGCTTAGCGTCACATGTTTCTTGGTACAAAAACCTGAAATCGATAGAAATGAAGAGTCGGCGGGAAGATGAGGCACACCTGACTAAGGTCTTATCGGAAATCTCCAACGGGGTGACACTAGCGCAATGGTGGCAGGCCGAGACATCCAGTACAATTGTATAGAACATAATAAATCTAGGACAGCGAAACCAAAAGCAGGAGATTGGTCTAGGAATTAGAATTTGAATGTTATGTTTGTATTTGAAATTTTGTTCCAGAATGTTGGATTCTGATTCACTGCAGGAACAACCACGCATACACGTTTTTTATACATTATTGTGAGGTTTAGCCCATTCATTCACATCGTATGAGAGGGAAAATGTTATTCCTTTCAAATCTTAGAAGGTTGTTTTTGTGTCGAAGTATGTTTGCTTGCATACTATAGGAAAAACAAAGTGTACTCTCAAAAAGATTGGAGTCGATAGACAGGTTCAGGCCTCCCTCAAAAATTATGATAGCCCAACTCATGTATGTATTGCATTCGTATCACACGTATTGCATTAGGGACTTAGCGAGCACATATGTGGTCTACTAGCTGTATTAGCGTCAAGATTGATGGCTTATGCAATATTAGTCAGGTGGCTTTCCGTATGGACTACTAGATATGGTTTTGTATGGAGAGTGGATGTTCTACTCTCGGGGTGTATTACACCTGAGTTTGCAAAAAACTTAAAAACACGTGATCAAACCTTGTCCAAATATCTAAAAATTTGAGGCACCAAACTACATCAAATGTTCACGCATCTTGCAAAAATTCAGCCAAAAATAACATCGGAGGAGCTCTCACTGCAAAAAAGAAAATTAATGTTCAAAGTTATGTGCATTTTTTTAGCATAGTTTTTTTTAGTGAGATCCTTGGATGTTATTTTTGACTGAGATATTGCAAGAAGCTTCAACATATGATAAGATTGGATGTCTAAAACTTTTAGATTTTCTGGATTTTAGTTTATCACATTTTTTCAGGTTTTTCCAAACTCGGGTATAGTACACCCGAGAGTAGTGGCTACTTTCCGTTTTGTATATGTAGCAGGAACTTGCACCGTATCACCCACCGTTTACATGCTACCAATCTGCACGTAATATGTATGCCAACCTGGTAGTTGGTTTTAGGAAAATTATATGGTGTATACTGCATTACAAGGCAGCAAATTTGGCTGGACTGTCTAGAGCCGACCAAGTAAAAAATTAACACTAAAACTCAGAGCATGATCTAGCCTACATAAACATGCTAAGAAAATTTATTGTAGTTTCTACTACAAGTTAAGCCATCTAAGGAGTATACCAGGTGAAGCATAACAGCCTTACACATTCACGAAAAAACAATCATGAATATCTATATCTATACCTACTAATAAAGCAAGGTGCGTTTCTTCAATTTTTCATCCATTCAGCATTAAAAAGATTTTTTTTCTATCTGATGTGGTACTAAATTTTTGTGCATCTATCCGCTACAAAAGAAAAAAAAGTTGTCTAGAATTCCGTAATTCGGCCGCGCCCGCTCCGGCCCTACGAACCAGGCCAATTATTATTACCCACGTAGTTTGGAAGACCTTATTTGTCGCATGGAACGATAAATAGTTGAAGCTTCCCATAGTGCGTCTAAGACTGGGCCGGCCCGTTTCACCTTTCTCTTTGTTCTTTATCTTTTTTTGTTCCTTTCTCTTGCTCTTTTATATTTCTTTTTTCCTTTTTTCCTATTTTTCCTGTGAAGTAAAAATTTACGAAAAATATTCAGAATTTCAATTTTTGTTCAAATATTCAAAAAGTGCTCAAAATTCCAAAATTGTGTTCCTATTTTGAAAAATGTTTAAACTTTTATGAAATTCCAGTTTCAAAATTTTCTTAACATTCAAAAATGTTCTCAATTTAAAAAAATGTCTGTATTTTTCCGAAATACTTTGAGATTTTTCTATAAACATTAAATTATATTTTTTTCATATTTTAAAATATTATTATTTTAGTGAAATGCTCACAAATCCAAAAAAATATTTGCGTCTAATAAAATATTTTCTAAAATTGTTTTGAATGTTCCCCTTAAAAAATAAAAAATAAACAATATTTGTGTTTTGATAAAATTTTAGTGTTTTCAAAATATTGTTTGTGAAATTCAAAAACTATTAATGTTTCTAATTGTGTTCATGTTTTTCCAAAAATATTGGAATTTACAAAAACTGTTCACATTTTTGAAAAAAATCAGGATTTAAAAAATTGTTCAAGTTTTCAAATATATTCGCCAATTCATTTTTTTGAATGTTCAAAAAATCAAAAAATATTTCTAATTTGACGCTATAGTGTTTCCTTAAATATTTGCGCTGGCCATTGGTTAGATGTGCGCGTTCGTTCTATGCTGGTTGACTATAAATGAAAAATATTGTGGGCACGTACCAATAAAAGAAAATATGTTGTTTGGCTTTAATTAGAGCAAAAATATGACACTTGAGCACTAGAATAACCAAAGAGAATAAACCCTCAAAAAGAAGGGACATTCATGCATGATTATGCTAATGAAACGGGATTTATACACTGCAATTAATAATCCACCCGGTTACGCCGTCGTAGGATAGAGTGGTCGAAACAACCGTGTCTCGAAGGTAGCCGCGCAGCCAGCAAATGAGGAGGCAGACACAACCCCAAGATGAAGGCGGATTCGGAGGAAAAAAAGGCATGAGTTGGGTGCTCGCCACCACGCCAAACAACCCCACCACTATCAAGCTTTCGCGTGCCATCATGTCCAGTGAGAAGACCATAACTCTTTCTCTGTCGCCTACCATTGTGGAGACCCTTTTTTTGGATGACACATCAATTATCTTTTCCATTGCTTCTCGCAAAAAAAAATATCTCTCCCGTTGCAACGCACGGGCATACACTGGCGGAGCTACATGCAACCCTGCAGGTGCCATGCCCCCCCCCCCCCCCCCAGGTTTGGTAAATTTTGTGAAGAAATTTTTTATATGGAGGTGCAGATTGGAAAAAATACAGCTTTTCCCCCCTAATTGGACATTTTCTCTCTTGCCCCCCCCCCCCCCCAACCAATCTTGTGTAGCTCCGCCACTGCGGGCATATGTGCTAATTTCTACCTATGGATGATGTACACGTCAATGAATATGCAGATGCACATATACTGCTACAACATAATTGGTGTACATAAATGCAACATTATTACCTGAGATAAACGCAGAAATGTGACTAAAAACTTAGAAATAATTCAAACATATATTGCCTTCTTCAAGCTACAAATTGAAGTTAGCCTTGAGATATTTGAAAAAATGTACTCTCCTAACCAATCAGCATGTATCTTACGGTGTGAACTTTCGAAAAATAATTGAAACATCCTAACTTTAAATTTCAGACCTGCTTTACAGGAAAAAAACTTCTATTATAAACTATCATTCTCAATTTTCAAATCTCTTCTACTCTTTTGGACAATGAATGTGAACACTATACAAAGGAAACATGGCTTTCATTATTCTGTATGCTCAACACCAATAAAAGTAAATTGTTCTATTTCGGAAAATCCAATGTTGTGGTCGTACAATAAGGCGACTTGTTTGGTTGTGCACATGGCCAATTCCAAATTATTTATTTGGGAATTCTGATACATTATTGGCGCCTTTCAAATGAGGATCCAAAATATATCAGGGATAATTGAGAGAAGTGCCTAAGTAGTTGGAAAGGCAAGTTGCTCTATGTAGGAGGAAGACTTGTTCTATCAACTCCGTGCTCACAAACATGACTCTCCGTAGGATCTCATTGTTCTACTTCCATAGAGCGTTTTGCAAAGAATCGATACTACTTCAGATCCGGATTTTCCTTGCCAAAGTGACAGTGAAAAAAAGAAGTGTCCACATTGCGTCGTGGCACAACCTTGAGGGGACATTTGGATCCAATCCACCCCACGCAGGGAATGAATCCCAATGCAATTTGACACAGGTGTCAGACACGCAGAGCCATTAATACTCCCTCCGTTCGGAAATACTTGTCGGACGAATGGATGTATCTAGACGTATTAGGTACATCTATTTTTATGCATTTCTTCGACAAGTATTCTGAAAAGCAACCTCCTGTCCAGCATCACACTGATTTTTTCTATTTTTCCATCTCACGGGCGAGATTCTATCGTAGCCATTCCGGAGATGCTGCCTGAATAAACCTGACTAGCGAACTACAGCAACGGCTAACTCCTCCTCGAGATGCCAAATTGGACTTACCTACCGTTGGCCTAAAGTGGTGCCAACCATGTGGCGCCACACACAAGGGACACACCGCCTCTAATTTGTCCAACTCCAAGCCCAAAACTCGGAAACCAAAACACGCCACTCTCCTCCCAACCCCCACCAAAACACCAGCTGTTCGGCACGTCCGGCGCAATGGAACCGTCGCCGGCGAGCGCGGCCGCACGTGCTGCTCCTTTGCAGCCCGTGCATGGGCACCTCATCCCATTCGCCGAGCTGGCGCGCCAGCTCGTCGCCGACCACGGCGTCGCCGCCACGCTCCTCTTCGCCGCGGCCACGGATGCTCCCTCGGAGCAGTACACCGCCCTGGCCGCGTCCGTGCCCGACGGCGTCGACCTCGTCGCGCTGCCCGCGCCACCGGCGGACGCCCTGCCGCCCTCGACCCCCGTGCGCGAGCGCGTCGTGCACGCCGCCCTCTCGACTGTCCCGCACGTCCGGGGCATCGCCCGGTCGCTGGCCTCCTCCGCGCCGCTCGCCGCGCTCGTGGTGGACATGGCCAGCGTGCCGGCGCGCGACGTCGCCACGGAGCTGGGCGTGCCGTGCTATATGTTCTTCACCTCGCCGTGGATACTCCTGTCCCTGTTCCTGCACCTCCCGGAGCTCGACGCGGGCCTCGTCGGGGAGTACCGGGACGGGACCGAGCCCATCCGGCTGCCGGGCTGCGTGCCGATCCACGCGCACGAGCTTCCCGGGTTCCTGCTTGCTGACCGGAGCAGCGACACGTACGCCGTGTTGCTGTCCTTGGCCAAGGACGCCACGAGAGTCGACGGGATTCTCGTGAACACGTTCCGTGAGGTGGAGCCCGCGGTGGGTGAAGGCGCGGACTGTGTGAAGGGCATGCCAGTGCACGCGGTCGGGCCGTTGGTATGGACCAGGCCGGTCGCAGTTGGCGTGAACCGGGAGCTGGAGCACGCACGCCTCATCACGTGGCTGGACCAGCAGGCACGTGGTTCCGTGGTCTTCCTGTCGTTCGGGAGCGGTGGCACGCTCACCCGGCGGTAGACCACCGAGCTAGCGCTCGCGCTGGAGGCGACCGGGCGTCCGTTCATCTGGGCCGCAAAGAGGCCACAAGAGGACACGGCGGACGGCGCCTTCTTCGGGACCGAGCGAGGAGGAGACGACGACCCGCCAGGCTTCCTGCCGAGGGGCTTCATCGAGAGGACGTCGGGGGTGGGGCGTGTTCTTCTGTCGTGGGCCCCGCAGACGGCAATCCTCGCGCACGCCGCCGTTGGGTGCTTCGTCACGCACTGCGGATGGAACTCGAGCCTCGAGAGTATTCTCAATGGGGTGCCGATGGTCGGATGGCCGCTCTACGCGGAGCAGAAGATGAATGCGGCGATGTTGGAGGTCCACGCTGGGGTGGCGGCCCGAGTTAACGCCGCCGGGCCTGCTGGCGACGGCTTTGTCTGCAAGGAAGAGATCGTGAGCGTGATCCGACGTGTGATGGATGGGGACGAAGCAACGACGATGAGGAGGCGTGTTGGTGAGCTCAGAGACAGAGCCACACATGCGCTAACTATGGATGGTTCTTCAACTCTTGCACTAGCCAAGGTCACGGATGTGTGGAAGTCTTCAGCTTCTAATGGCAAAAAATAAAGGGAAAGGAAAATTAAAATATTTTGCAAGCCACCTCATGTCATTATTTTCTTATTATAAGCATTCTTCACCTTGTAAACCAACCTGAGATTGAATGCTTAGGAGGACAATGTTATCTTCACCGCACCAGAGTTCAAGTCCTAGACTGGACACTGGACCGGGCAACGACGACGGCTTTGTCTGAAAAAAAGAGTTCAAGTCCTAGACTGGACACTGGTGTTCGTATTTTTCATTATTTATTTCACACCTTTTAGCGATGTACGTTCAGTGAAAGAAGACGTTTTCGTCGACTACAAAAATGTCTATTTGCGAATTCGTCAATCTTATGATGATGTCTCACCTCAGGCGCCTTGTTTGGAACCGACCGAGGATGAGGCAACAACGATGACCCGCTCGGCTTCCTGCCGAGGGGCTTCGTCGAGAGGATGGCGGGGGTAGGGCTTGTCCTCCTGTCGTGGGCCCCGCAGACGGCGATCCTCGCGCACGCCGCCGTCGGGTGCTTCGTGAGTCGTGACGCACTGCGGATGGAACTCGAGTCTGGAGAGTATCCTTATTTTTTTTTATCAAAGAAGGGCTTGCCCCCTTCCGATTTTCATTACTGAAAATCACCCTAATAGTGACAAAGTATAAGACATTACAGAACAGGTCCAGCTACCAACACGACATACATCCCACCAAAAGGCCAACAGCAAGGCCCAGAGCATATAACAAGTCTTCCACAAACCATAAAAGAGACAACAAAATACCAGCTAATAGCTAATAGATACAAGAAGACTAAGAACAGCAGCAGCAACAGCATGAAGATGTCGCAGCCGTTCATCCAGGGAGCCTCGCCACGTTGATCCGCCACCCTTGCCCAGCTGTGTACACCTCATTTGCTGCCCGTTCTAGTACTCTTGCACCCAGCTCCAGCATTTTTCTTGGTGTCTTCTTTATCTGCAAGATGGACCAATCAACCAACCATCGACTCATTAGTTTGATTATATGAAAAGGATCATTTATCCTTTTTTTCAAATACAATTGCATTTCTACTTTTCAGATTGCTCAGAATAAGGCAGAAACTCCAACCATCACCATTTTCTTGTCTTCTTTATTAAATTTGCTTATCCACCCCCTAAAACAATCTTTAACATTTAAAGGAATGGTCTTCAAACCACACACACATCTGACCAAGCTCCAAAGCAAGGAAGCCGCAGAGCAGGTGAACAATAGATGATCAATTGATTCATCTTGTCCACAAAACACACACCCTTTCCCCCCCTTCCACCCTTTTTTGAGTAGGACATCCCTAGTCAAAATACTATTCTTGTTTACTAACCACAGAAAGACTTTTATTTTCGGAGGAACTTTGATTTTACATAGGTATTTTTGTGGAAATTTCAGCCCTAGTGTAATCAATTTCTTGTATAAAGATCTTACCAAAAATTTATTATCAGCAGTGAGGGTCCAGGTAATCTTATCTTTTCCCTCATTCATTTTAATTCTTTCACATCTGCTTTTTAGAGTATTCCACAACTCCAAAGTTTCCCCATATAACGTCCTCCTAAATTTGAAACCCTTCCATCCTTTTTGGATGGCTCATCCACCTTAATCTTGTGATCGAAACAAATATCATAAATTCTAGGATAGGCATCTTTTAAAGGCTTGTCATCCACCCAAGTATCCTCCCAGAATCTAGTGTTTTTTCCATCTCCGAGTTATTTTTTAACAAATTTATAAAAGATATTTTTAATTTTCAATAAACTAGTCCAAGACTGAGAGTCTCCAGGTTTTTTCTCTACTAGAGCTAGACATCCATTTTTTCTATATTTTTCTTTTAGCACATCTTGCCAAATCCCCTCTTCTGTCTCCATTTTCCAGAACCATTTAGCCAAAAAAGCTATGTTCATCACCTCCAAATTGAGAATCCCTAGGCCCCCTACCTCTTTGGGTAGGCAACACTCCCTACAATTAACTAAATGATATTTTCTAATATTCCCATCTTCATGCCAAACCAATCTTGCCCTGAAGAAATCAGCTTTTTTAATGATTCCCTTTGGGATAGCATAGAAGGACATCATAAACAAAGGAATATTAGTCAGGCAAGCTTGCACCAGGGTGATCCTACCAGCAATAGATCCTAGCAGTTTCCCCTGCCAACATCCACATGTTTTCTCAATCTTATTAGTTACACAACTCCAGTGTATGTTCCTAATCCTAGTCTCTGACACACGCATACCTAGATATTTGATGGGTAAATCTCCCATTTTGCATGTCAATATTTCCTGGTATAGCAATTGTTTTTCTTTAGCTTTTCCAAACAGCATTAGTTCACTCTTATGAAAGTTTATTTTCAGACCTGACATTTGTTCAAAAGCCCCTAGTATTAATTTGAGGTTTCTCACACTTTCCACCTCATCTTTGATCAGAAAGATAGTGTCATCAGCATATTGCAGCATATTTACTCCTTTATTATCATTTTTGCCAAGGACTCCCTTAACATATCAGATTCTAAGGCATTATTCATTAAAATAGCTAAGGCATCAGCAGCCACATCAAAAAGCAATGGTGACATAGCATCTCCCTGTCTTAAACCTTTATAAGTTTTAAAATAAGGGCCAATTTCATCATTGACCTTAACTCCTACATGTCCTCCTCTCATAGTCTCCATTACCCAATCACACCATTTATCTGGAAAACCTTTTAGTTCTAACATCTGTATAACAAAGGGCCATTTAGTTTTATCATATGCTTTTTCAAAATCAACTTTAAAAATCAGAGCATCTTCTTTGTCTCTATGAAAAGTATTCAGAGCTTCATGTAGAATAACCACTCCTTCCATAATGTATCTCCCTTTAATAAATGTAGTTTGTGTTCTGGAGATTACAGGCGAAACACACTTGGTTAGTCTGTTCATCAAAACTTTTGTAATAATCTTGAAACTCACATTCAATAGGCAAATAGGCCCAAATTTTTGAATTTGTTTGGCATCATTGGCTTTAGGGACCAGGGTAATGATGCCATAATTAAGCCTGGGAATGTTAATTTCCCCCTTAGCAAACCCATCAACCAAGGCTTTCAGATCCCACTTAACCAGATCCCAAAAATCTTGATAAAAGTCAGCAGGGAACCCATCAGGCCCTGGGCTTTTGTTTCTTTTCATCCCAAAAACTACTTGATAAATTTCATCTAAGGAAAAAGGGGACATTAGCTCCTCTTTGTCCTGTGCATTTATTTTTTCCATTTCTAGTTCCCTCAAGGATATGTTAGACTCTTCAGGGTGTCCAAAAAGATTTTTATAAAATTTGGTAATATACTCCATCAGGCTGCGGTCTCCTTCTATGATCCCTTCTTCTTGCTCCAAAGATATTATTCTGTTTTTCCTTCTCCTCCCATTTACCTTTGCATGGTAGTATCTAGTGTTTCCATCACCATCTTTAATCTCTTTGTCTTTATATCTCTGTATCCACTTCATTTCTTCTTGTGTCATAATTCTTTTAAGTTTCTTTCTAAGTTCTCTCTGCTCAGTTCTATCTGCAGCAGTCAGACCCATTATCTCAGCTCTCTTGTCTATTTCATCAAGCTTTTTGATAATTTCTATTTTGATTTTCTTATACCAAGCATCCATGTTTTTATTGCATCCTTTGGCTTTCCTCCTCAAATTTCTCATTCTTAATTGCCATCTCTCCAACACATTCCCTCTGTATCTTTTATTCCAAGTTTTATATATCAACTCTTTAAAGCCTTATCTCAAGAACCAAGCATTTTCATATCTGAATGTATATTTGATTGTCTGTGTCTCCCCTGTGTCTAAGAACAAAGGAGTGTGGTCAGAGATTTCCCTAGCAAAGGCTTGTAGAATAGTCAATGGATATTTTTCTTCCCAGGCAGGACACATCAACACCCTGTCAAGTTTCTCATATGTGGGATCCTCCTTATTATTAGCTCAGGTGTATTGTCTCCTATTTAGCGGTAGTTCTATCAATCCAGCTTGTTCAATTATAGCATTAAACATAAAGGACCATTGTTCATTTAGCATAGGTTTGTTTTTTTACTTGTCATTTCTAATCATGTTGAAGTCCCCTCCGACCAAACAGGGCAAAGGGTTGTCATGATATAATCTAGCTAGCTCAGCAAGAAAATTAGCTTTTCCTTCCTTCTGTGCATCCCCATAAACTGTGACTAAATTCCAATGCATTTTAATATTCTTGTCAAATAGCAGTACTCTTAAAAAACACTGTCCTTTTTCAATATGTTCAACATCAAACATCTCTTTATTAATGCCAACTAGAATTCCACCAGACATTCCTTTGGGGGGAGTCCAGCACCATTGGTAATTTTTGCCCCCACATAGATTATGTAACTCATTTTTTGTAAAGTCTTGTTTGATTGTTTCAGAAATCCCAATAAAATCCAATTTGTGATCTCTGATCATTTCTCTAATATATCTTTTTTTGTGATCTTGACCTATGCCTCTCACATTGCAAAAAACACTTCTCATTTTTGAGTAAATTCTGTTTTATAACTATCTCAATAAGAATTACTTTTCTGTCCGGGCAATTAATCTATTCCTAGGTTAGAGACTAATCAGTCCTCTTCCCTTTTTTCCTTCTCAGCACCCCAATCCCAATTGATTGCTTCACATAGTTCAATGCTGGTGAGCTTTTCTTGCCTCCTTTCTTTCCAGAGAACATTCCTCTAAGATTTTTATATTGTTGCTCCTCAATCTCAGCATCAGAATGATCCAGATCAGTGCATAATCCATCAATATCCACATCTCCATTATTTATGTATACTGGTGTGTCTCTGCATTCTTCCACCATTTCTCCTGATTTTTTCTCCTCATCCCTTTTTTCTCTTTTGATGTTTTGGAAATATATATCTCTTCTAGCTTTCTCCATTTTATTAATAATATCCAATTTTTTGTCAATCATATCAATGGAACATCCTAAATCAATTCCTACCATGGAGCTAATTTGTAATAAGGAGGAGTTAACAAATTCAGAAACAGAATTCTTACCATAGTTATCTCTTTCTTCAGCTCTGATTTTTGCCATCTCTTCTATTTTCTGATCTTCTTTTCCTTTGTTCCTGAGGCTTCCTTTTATTTCCACTTCTTTCTCCTCTCCCTCCTTTTCTGTAGCCTCAGCTCCATGTATGTCTACCATTTTTTCACCTAGGGTCCCAATTGATTCCTGACTGGCATTATAGTCAGTGGGTTCATTGTATTTTCCAGACTCTGATTCACCCTTTTTTTATTGGGTTTCCTTCTCATAATCTTCCAGATCCATATTAGTCAGCTCCATCTCATATTGTTCCCTGTTAATAGCCTCTTGTATTAACTTTTGGATCTCTTCCTGTTGTTGATTGATCTTTTTCTGCATTGCTTGTTGATTGCACTCAAGATCCTTAATTCTTTGTTCAGCTTTAACCCACAATGCACTGTGTCTGGCTTTGTCTTCTTCCAAGGTCTTCATCTTGTTGAACATGATGTCACTTTCTTTTTGCCACTTCCTTCTCTCAGCATACATCTCATCTTGCCATTGTATAATGCTTTCTTCTAATTGTGCTTTCATTTTGACCAGTTTTCCATCTACTTCCTCTCTTTGTTTGAGAGACAAACATCCTAGTGTAATGCCTTTATGTTCTGTATCTTCCACCCTGAATCTCTTTCTATTCTCTGTTTCTCCATCCCCATCTTCTAGGTTATGTGTGTTTTCATTTTTCCTCTTATCCTCTTTATACCAGCCAATTTCCACCACCTTCTCCACTTCCACCCCGATTCTGAACATGAGTAGATCAGGGGCACTGATTTCCACTTGAGGTGGAGTTCTTTCCACATCTCTGATTCCACATTTGACCTTAACTTTTTCTTCATTAACTATATCCATATCCACTTCCAACACAGGCCCCACTGCAGCAGAAACTTCACAAATGCCCAAGAAGTGTCTGAAACAATCAGGCACTTTGCTCAGCTTAACCCAGGCAGTATGCATTTTCCCCATTGCTTGATGGTCCAGGGACCAGGGTTGGACCTTAATGACCACCCCTGTCCCAAGCAGATTGAAGTCATTACAGTTAGCCAGCTCTACCAATTTTGCCTTGTTGGGGAATCTCATCATGAAACCATTTTCCCCAAACTCCTTAACTCTCCACTGCCACCCCCAATCAAACATCTCTCCCATAGCCTTTGTGAGTTCAGTTTCATTAATATTTCCTTCTCTAATGATCACCACACCTAAGGGATTTGTGTGTTCAGCTACAAGCACATCTTTGTAGCTTTGAACCAATAGGATCCCCAGCCCTTTGGCAGCATATCCAACATATTTGGGGACTGGTTTCATCTGTTTCAGCAAGTTGCATTCACTAGTAATATGGTTATCCCTTCCACATATCAAGCAGTGCCCCACCCTACAATCCCTGGTAGAGTGTCTTGGGTCTTTGCATTTACCACATACTTGTTTGTTAAGTCTCTCCATTCCCTTCTTTCCCTCGTCTAAATTCAACTGCCAGTTGCTTCTCCCCCCCTGTTTCTTCGTCTCCGTCACTGGGTCTTGGTCCACTCTCTTGTCAGCTTTCTGCATGGGATCTCCGTTTTTCTCTTCTCTCCTCATGCCATCACTACCAGACTGAACCTCCAGAGGTTTTCCAATCACTCCTTCTATCATCTCTTTCTCCCCTCCTCTCAGTCCTTGCACTAACTGAGAGAGCAGAGAGGCCAGTAGCTGTTGCTGAGCACTCTGCTCTTTCTGGATCATCATATCCTTGTCCTTTCCCTTCTCCATTCCAGAGCTCTCTCCCTCACCATTTGCTCTTTCAATCCTCTCTTCCACTGCCACTTTCCTCCCTGTCTTAGCTTGCCAAATCAGATTTTCTTCCCTTCCTTCTGCAGCGAATTCGTCTTCATCTCCATCTCCTCTGCCACCCCCATTTCCAACACCAAATCTACCACTTCCTCTCCCAAAACTGCCGAATCTGTCAGTTGTAGTAAATCTTCCTCCATTCCATCCACCTCCCCTGTTACTGTACTTGAATCTCCCTCTAGCAAACCCCCCTTCACCTCCACGATTGAATCTAGGACCTCCATATCCTCTTCCCAAATTTCCAGCCATTTTGCGTGCTGGCGGCGGTGTGGGAGGAGAAGGGGGAAACCCTACACAATGGAATTGCTCTCCCCCTCCCTCTCACCCACTTTTATACCTGCCAGCCCCACCTCCTTTTCCTGGGCTGGGTTGCTATCAAGCCCGCTGGGCCTCCACCAGGCCAGGCCCACATCCAAGTCCATTTTTAAATCTTTACCTATCGAGCCCCCAAAAATAATCAGGGGTCTCACAAGTTCTTCCTCCTTATCCCCCCCTCCTCCTCTGTTGAAGCACAAAGGGCCCCAATGGGAGTTTCTTGTATTACTAATTCTCCAAAACCAACCTCGTCTTCTTCAAACCAAGATGGGATAGGATGAATTTTATCCTTTTTCATGTGATTATAAACTATCTGTGCATCAAAACCAGTACTACTACAATTATTTTCAATAATTTCTCCCCGATTCCCCTTTTCATAATTCATATAGTCCACACTATCAACATCCTCAGAAACTCCCTTGCAGTCATTTGCAATTTGGGTTTTGAACCCATTTTTCCTCTTGCTAACATCTCAGAATCTATTATTTCCTTTTTCCTTCCCAATTCTAGTATCATCTACCTCAATCGAAGCAGTAGATACCAAGTATTTGGGGTTGGGATACATACCTGTAGAGTAGGCAGAGGACTCCCCCTCCTCCTCCTCCTCGGAGCCTTCGCCGGCCAGTAACCAGAAACGGATCCCAGCCGGCGAGCGCCCTACTGGCAGCGGGAGAGGGCAAGGAGGCGAGGCAAGCGCCTCGGGAAGCGAGGGGAGCGGCGAGGAAGTGTGCTTGGAGTCGCTGGCGCCCTGGCCCTGCGCCTTGGCGTCACTGCCACCACCTCGTCCTCCTCGATCTCGATTGGAAGCCATCTGGATCCAGGAGCCGGGATCCCCATCACCACCGCCTGCGATGGCGCCTGCGGCTGCACCGGCGGCGGCGCCCGCGGCTGGATCAGCCGGTAATGGAGGGAGCGGAACACCTTCCACTTCTCTCTCTGCTCCGGATCCAGCAACTCCGCCTCCAGCATCGCCCAGAGAAGCACCCCCATCGCCGGCTGGCGGTCATAGTTTGGGAAGCAATGGAGGATTTCTTCTCCCCTGAGCATGTCTCTCACCGGAGAGTATCCTTAATGGAGTGCCGATGGTGGCATGGCCGCTCTAAGCGGAGCAGAAGATGAACGCCGCCATGTTGGAGGCCCACGCGGGGGTGGCGGCCCGGGTTAACACCGCCAGGCCTGCTGGCGACGGCTTTGTCTGCAAGGAAGAGATCGTGAGCGTGATCCGACGTGTGATGGATGGGGACGAAGCAACGACGATGAGGAAGCGTGTTGGTGAGCTCAGAGACATGGCCACACATGCGCTAGCTATGGATGGTTCTTCAACTCTTACACTAGCCAAGATCACATATGTGTGGAAGTCTTCTACTTCTAACGGCGAAAGTTAAAGGAAAAGAAAAATTAATATATTTTTGCATGCCACGCACATCATTATTTACTTACTAGAAGCATTCTCCGCCTTGCAAACCAACATGTGATTGAATGGTTAAGAGTACAATAGTACCTTCAGCTTACTAGAGTTCAAGTCCTAGACTGGTGCTCGCATTTTTCTTAATTTATTGCACACCTTCCGGTGATGCGCCTTCGGTGGAACGATAAGTTTCCGTCGACTACAAAAGCATCTGTGACTTCTTCAACCTTAAGATGATGTGACGGCTCGGTCTTTCGGAGGTGCTCATAAGGATAGAGGGAGTGTATGTGCGTTTGCGTCGGTACCATGTTACAAAAAAGGTATTCTCCACCTTTTTTGATGTTTATGTGTTGACTATTGTTGTTTTTCATGGCCTCTTGTTTTACCTCTACCTGTCTAGTGGGCTAATATAGTGATGTTTTGGGTCGAAATTATAAAGGAGCACACAGCAACCACCTTCATCAAAATCTCCCCCACTCATTTGCATCAGAATCCCTACCACGATGTATTCCATTATTCACACATGTGTATATCCCTCTAAATATTTTCGTATAAATCACAATAACTATAGTGACCTGACCAGCGGCAGAGAAGCAGACCCATCATCTCCAACGGCCACTCCCCAACCACCCATCAAATCCTAAATGCTGCCCGCTGCTCCCCTCGGAGCAGTACGCCGCCCTGGCCTCCCATTTGTAAAAGTGGGACAATTATATTATTTCAGCCTAAAACTTGGCTTAAAGTAAACGCTAGCATGCATGGTTGTTACTATTTCAATAATAAAATGATTTTTTGAAGGTGGTACTAATTCCTCAAAGTTTCATGTTACCAATTCCATATTACAAATTTCATAGTATTATTTATTTCTAGGAAAACCAAGATTTTATGATACCTAGGTAAAAAACATAGTGAACTATAATGATATTTTATGTTGTTTTTCATCTCTTATGAAAAACCAAGAACTTCACGATAATAATGCCAAGAAATTTTATTACATTAATCTTCAAATTATCCTCTTCTAAAATAACGGTGAATTTGATGATACTAACTCTCGAGACTGAAGACATAAAAGTATGATTAATCACATAGTTTTATCAATATAGTAAAAGCATGATAGGCATGGTAGACCATCCAACCTGTTCGACAATCAATGCTTGACATGGGACCACATGGTTATATATCACTACTCCCTCCTTCCATCTATATAGGGCCTAATGCGTTTTTCAAGACCGCCTTTGACTATTGACAAGATTAATAGTACATGACATGTTTAATGTAAAAAATATATCATTGAAAGCTCCTTTCAAATACGAATTTGACGATATGCTTTGTGTAAGTTGCATGTCATATATTATTGCTCTAACATTTTGTCAAACTTAGTCTTGAAAAACGCATTAGGCCATATATAGATGAAAGGAGGGAGTACATGCATGGTCGTAATGAGTATGCACTCATAGTACCTACTACAAGGCTTTGGCGCGCTTTGCTGCCCTGTTGGTGTTGTTGACATTCTTAAAAAAATACTCACTTTGTTTTAAAATATGAGGTGTATTATTGTTTTGAAAAGTTCAACCTCTTTAGATTTGATCAAAAATTTATAGAAAATATATATCAAAATTCGTTGGTGTTATTAGATTCATCATGAAATGAATTTTCATTATTTTTTGGTTTAATATTGTGGATGTCGATATTTTTGGCTCTAAACTTGATCAAAGTTAAAGAAATTTGATTTTCCAAAGAACTAATATCCCTTGTGTTTTGAAACTGATGGAATATTTAGTTTGGCGGATGAGGGAGACGATGGAGTGTATTTTATGTTTATTTATAATGCAGTTATTTGGTGGGCCTATCATGGTGTGATTCTATGTTATGCACTAATCAACTTATACTTTTATGGGCAAATTTCTGCGTCGGTGGCTACATGTACTATATTGGCGTTATAGTATCATCACATGGTGGCGCTTCTTTTTTCTACCTGGTAAGAGGGTGCACGAGGTTGATATGTTTTTTAGCCGGTTGGTGTTGATTGATTTAAAAAATCGTTGGCTCGATCAAAATCGTCAACCAAATTCAAATCGAATATCTAAATCGAAAAAAGAGCTCGGAATATGGTGAATTAAAATAATTTAATGGGAGAGCTCCTTCAGAAATTATTGACCCGATCAAAATCAGGTGACCAGGTTCTAAACGGAAGACCTCGATTAATTGTGAGGACTTAAAAAATAGAAAGCATAGTGTTAGTATTAAAGAATTGAATGAGAGCTTTTAGAAATTATTGACTTGGTCAAAATCGGGTGATCCAATTCTAATTGAACATCTCAATTGATTGTGAGGCCTTTTGCCCCTAGGGAGCTTAGTGATATAGTAGATTTTGTCGTGTAATTTAGTACGACAAGAAAAAAATAGTGCTGATTGCTGGAGATATGGTATTCTGGACATATTTATGGTTTGTATTAGTTAATTTTATTATCAACAATTCAACCTTGATCATGTAATTGAATTATTATATGTACACTTAATCAGACGTTATTTGTATTAAGTCTTTGTAGCTGCATCTTTTATGTTACCTTTTTACCATTTTACCTTCCCACTGTAAGTTACCTTTCATAGGAGACGAACAGGTGGATTCTGGAAATCGTGAAGTTTTTGCCATTTTCTACCTAAATATAGGCCTTTTTTTGGCAGATACCGAGTGCTTTGCCGGAAACAGGGCGTCCCCAGGCGAGCGCCTCGGTCTCCTGCTGCTGAGCTTGAGCCTTGGGCGTTGGCTCGCGTAAGCAAGCAGGCATGCAGCAGCAGGCCGAACTCGTTGTTGTGTGTGGTTTCAGTGGATGACTGGCCCTGGTATAATATCACACTGCCATTTTCTATAAATCCGCTAGAAAATATCGATTCTAAAAGAAAACATACTACTCTATAATATAACAATCGCTGCTGAATATAATTAATCCACCCACCATCTAGGTTGAGGTTCATATAGTAATCCATAAAATAATTGTTGTTGTCATGCTAGACTTGAATTGCACACACAAGTGAATATACGTTGTAAAGAGCACCAGAAAAAAAACATCATGGAGAGAAAACAGAAAATCAATAAAGAGGGAAATTAAGGGTACGAGATGTACCCTCGGCTATCATTTTTTGTGCGTGTGTGTTCATCATGATTTCATGTGATCGATCCTGTGTGCGAGTTCCAACAATTGGTTTTAGAGCTAGGTCGATTTGAAGGCACGCTTGCCCCGGGGTAGCGATCCGACTAGCGCCTCGGGGCGGGCCATGAAGTCGCTGGAGGTGGTGCAGCCATGAGGAGGAACAAGCGATCGTCGTTCGTCGGAGCGACGAGGAGGGAGACGGCAGGCTGTCATCGGGAACAACGTGGAAGGAGATCGTTGATGGGAGCGGTCAGTGGTGGAGCCAGAAAAATTGTATCACCGGGGCCAAGTGCTGTCAAAACTGATTAGGGAGGGCCAAACCACTGAAAAACTGATTTTTGGCTGCAAATAATCATTATGTTTTCACTGTTTATTAACAAACATACACTAAATCACTGATGTTAGAGGGGGCCAGGGCCCCAGCTGGTCCCCCTGTCTCCACCACTGGGAGCGGTGGTGCCGAGGTGCGGCGCTGGAGCTCATCAAGATCATCGTCTGGGGGAGCCGGATGAGTCATGGAGTCGTGCGAGTTTGCACGGTCAGTCGTCGTTGTGTCTGTGAGTCGTCGTCGTGTCCAAGTGCTCGTCTTGGTGATGATTCGTTGGAGTGAAAGCGGTGTGCACGGTGTTCCGTGAGTCATGTCCATGTCCTCGTGGAGCGTCCTGATTGCGGCCAGTGTGGATTCGGTGTGATGCCGATGGCGGACGGTGGTAGGCGAAGCCATCGTAAAGCAAGGAGGTGTGCGACCGGTGGAGAGTGGATCTACTGCAAGCAAGTATAAGGAGTATGGTGCGGACCGAGTGCAAGGCAGCGGCCAAGCAATGGCAGTGGCACAACATTGTAGAGTAAGGAGGTGCTGCATGTTTCTAGGCGGATCATACTTAGCGTACAGACATGAAATGTTTAGTCGAGTCGTAGATGTGGTAAGTTTGGATTAGGGAGAGATTGTTAGAGATTAATCAAAACTACGTATTAGAGTTGGAGACGTGGCTTGCATGCCAACGTGAGCGTCAAGTACTAGGAGTCCTAGTTTGAGTCAGTTTTGGATTGCTAGGTTAGCTAGCTTCAGGTCGGTTTGGCCCCATATATATATATATATATATATATATGTGGTCATATACGTTGTAAATAGCACCAGAAAAAGAGAAATAAACATCGTGGAGAGAAAACAGAACATAAATAAAGAGGAAAATTAAGGGTACGAGACGTACCCTCGGCAATCAATTTTTGTGCGTGTGTGTTCATCGTGATTTCATGTGATTGATCCTGTGGGCGAGTTCCAACATTCGTCACCGGAGCGAACGACGACAGTTCGTCATGGCCTTGCCTTCAAGACGACCGCCTGGGCAGGTTCGTCGCCGGCACCGAACAACATCAGTTCGTCATGGACTCGCCGTCGAGACATCCGCCTGGTTCGCTTTGTCAAGGGCGCCAAACAACGTCGGGATCGAGTGGATGGAAAATGGAGGCACGCGACGGCGGCGGCGTAAGACACATATAAGCAGTCTTGGTACTCTTGGTTAAAAGGCTTTGGGGGGTTTTCTATGAATTATGATGATTGTTAGATTACAAAGCGGGTGTCTAAATGTATTGGTCCCTAGACTGCACGTGATGCTCGGGATGAAGATCGTGGGGTTGAAACGGAACGGCTACACGGATACACAAACTAGATAGGATTCACCAAATATGTTGCCTTCTAAAGGCTAATATAGTGGTGTTGCCGATTTACTAGTTCTATCTACTACACTATTTATTTATAAAAGCACAAGTTTGGTGAATCCAAATGCCATTCACCCACCTATAGTTGACGTCTCACACCACTTCGATATCTATTCATCACATCACGAGTAAAAAGGCAGCCCGGTGCATGTAGCTCCCGCTGGTGCAAGGTCCGGGGAAGGGTCCGGTCACTTTAGGTCTTTAGGACGCAACTTTTTCCTACATTTCTTCAAGAGGCTGTTTCAGGACTTGAACCCGTGATCTCATGGTCAGAAGGCAGCAGCTTTACCACTGCGCAAAGGCTCCCACACCACTTCGATGATGTATTCATCACATCACAAGAATTGGAAATATCATTATTTGTATTAATTGCATTGCTCTCAAAAATAACATTAATTAAAATTAATCTTGAAAACAACATGAACTGCATAACTAATCTTCATAATGACATGTCCGAATTGCTTTCACTCCCCTCAATTGTATCAGTCCACATCCAACTCTATGAACAAGAAGGGTGAGAGGAAGTGTATTAATGCACTGAAATGAACTGCTACAGACTACATGGTTGTCAAAGCCTTCACGATTCAGTAGGTGCATGTGGCTGAGCTACCCCAAAGAGTGGTCCATGTGGAGGCAGCACGTGGGAGCTCGACTAGAGCATGGGAAGCAACATCGCTTAGATGGGGACCTCATCTTTTAAGTGGAGAAATGAGGGTGCCACTACAGTTATGCAGCCAATGTAAAATGACCACGGCCATACCGACACATGTTATAGCTCGACTTCTTGGGCGCTGGTGTGCGGGCCGTGCTGCTGCTAAACGGGCCCCACCATGTGACACAGTGCAACCTTAGTTGCACCGCTTGTTTTGCACCCTGCCCTACTGCTAACTATTTAGTTGCATACCGTAAGCCACGCTGCTACTATACGTAGCCTGATGAGTACGTTGGGGACCACTTAGCAGTACCGCCGTTTGGAAGCCCCGCGCTACTAGCAGTAGCGCGTACGTCCTGCCCGCGCTACTGTAAAGTAGCAGTATGTGTTCAACTGACCGTACTATTGTTAAGCCTCCAACTATAAGGTTTTTTCCAGTAGTGTAGCCGTCGAGGACCTCGAGATTGATGGCTTATACAATGTTAGTCAGCTGGCCTTCTGTATGGACTACTAGATGGTTTTGTATCTCTAGCAGGAACTTTGCACCGCATCACCCACCATTTACATGCTACCAACCTGCACCAAATATGTATGCCAACCTGCTGGTTGGTTTTAAGAAAAAGTATAGGTGTATAGTGCATTACGACGGAGCAAATTTGGTTGGACTGTCTAGAGCTAACCATATGAAAAATAACACTAAAGCTCGGAGCATGATCTAGACTACATAAACATGCTAAGCAATATTTATTGTAGTTTCTAGGACAAGGTAAGCCATCTAAGGAGTATACCAGGTGAAGCATAACATCCTTACACATTCAAGAAAAATAATCATGAATATTTCTACCTATGGATGATGTCAACACGTCACATGAAAATGTAGATGCACATAAACTTGCTACTGCATAATTGGCATACATAAATGCAACATTATTACTTGAGATAAACACAGATGTGACTAAAAACTTTGAAATAATTCAAACTTATATTGCCCTCGTCAAACTACAAACTGAAGTTGGCCTAGGGATATTTGAAAAAATGTACTCTACTAACCGACCAATACGTATCTTATGGAATGAACCTTCAAAAAATAATTGAACCTTCATAAATTTAAATTTCAGACCTGCTTTACAAGAGCAAAACTTCTATTCTAATCTATCATTCTCAATTTTCAAATCTCTTCCTATCCATCTACTGTTTTGGACAATGAATGTGAACACTATGCAAATGATACATGGCTTTTATTATTCTATATGCTCAACACCAATAGAAGTAAATTGTTCTATTTTGGAAAATTCAATGTGGTGGCCGTGCAATAAGTTGACTTGTTTGGTTGTGCGCAGGGCCAATTCCAAATTATTTATTAGGAAATTCTGATACATTATCGGCGCCTCTCCAAAGAGGATTATATCGGGGATCATTTAGAGAAGTGCATGAGTAGTTGGAAAGGCAAGTTGCTCTCTGTAGGAGGAAGACTTGTTCCATCAACTATGTGCTTCTCGGTTCGGAGCACATATAGGCTGGCGCTTGGCGATCGACTTCGTCCATCTTCAGTCGCGGTGAACAGGGCACCGAACGGGCAACGAGCCGTCTGGGCTTTTTTATGGAGGTGCCCTACTCCTACAAAGGTGCGTGTGTTTGCGTGGCGGGTGGCTACTGACTGCTTACCTACATGGGTTAATAAGCAGCGTCGTACACTTGACGTTTCTAATCTTTGTCCCGTGTGTGCCACCGAACCGGAGGACACGTTTCATGCTCTCTGCAGATGCCCTCGAGCGGTCGGGTTTGTGGCAGGCAATGGTGCAGCAATGGTGCGGCAATGGTATATTCCAGACGTCCGAGGACTAGTAATATAGGGCCGGAGTGGCTGCTCCAAGTGCTCGCGGGGCTGCCGGAGGAGGAGCATTTGTACATGCTAATGACGATTTGGCGATGCTGGCACGTGAGAAACAAGATCACCCATCACAAACGGCCGCCACCAGTGGAGGCATAGACCCCGTTCCTCTCAAGCTACATCTCTCTTTACTTGCTTTGCAGGCCAATCCCAATGGTGACCAAGTTAAAGGCAAGATGGTGATTCTACCGCAGTACAAGAGGCGTGCAGTATCACATTCCGGTGAGGTAGTGAAGAAAAGGCAGGGATGGGACGCGCCGCCGGCGGGCTGGGCAGCGTTAAGTGTTGATCATTTTCAGAGAAAGATGATACAGCAGGGGATGGCATGGTCCTACCTGATGATAGGGGAGCAATCACCTACTCGTCCTGCCGCGAACTGAGACAGTGTGCGTCTTCATTGGAGTCTGAACTAGCTGCATGCTGCGAAGGCATTTCCATTGCCATTCAGTGGTCAGCCTGTCCATTGTTATTCAAACTGAATGCTCAAAAGTCGTCAAGCTAATCACTGAGACGGGAGAGGATAGATCGGCACACATGATGATGGTGCAAGAAACTAAGAAAGTTCTTCAAGAGAATAGGGAATTCTTAGTCAAGCATATTAAGCGAGCAAAACGTTGTCAGCCATTTCCTAGCGAACTACTATTATAGAATAAAGAAGCGCACTGTGGTGTGGCTTCGCTCAGGACCTGAGGAGGTACCTGACCTTTGTATTGCAGACTTGGCTGCCGCTTGATTAATGAATTCTCTTTCCCCTCGCAAAAAAAAAAACTCTTGCTCACAAACATGATTCTCCATATGATCTCATTCTTCCACTTCCAAAGTGCGTTTTCCAAAGAATGGAGTACTTCAGATCCGGATTTTCCTTGGCAAAGCGACAGCGAAAAGAAGAAAGTATCCACATTGCGTCGTGGCACAACCTTGGATTCATCCACCTCAGGCATGCAGGGACATGACAAATTCCAATGCAATTTGACACAGGGTGGGGTCATTTCAGATGTACCAGACACGCAGGGCCACTAATATGAACCTCATTGTATTCTGAGAAGTAACCTCCTGTCCAGTATCACGCCGATTGATTCTGTCTCTCTGATCAGCTGCTAGCATAGCCTTCAATCAAATATCAGCCCACCCTCTTTTTTTTTAGAAAACGAGGATGACCCCCGGCCTCTGCATCTGGGAGATGCATGCGGTCATTTTATTGATTATTCTCGAGGACCTAACAAAGTAGAATAGCAATATGCTTGAATCTGCCATCTTGTCAACATCTGCCGTTACTCTCACCTAAGCCGGGCCACATACCCAGACCTCTCACCTAAGCCTAACATCTAAAGCAGGAGGCCCCGACCGAGCCATCTACCGGGTCCGGGGCACAAACCGGTCTGACGCCCTCACATCTGTCGTCGCCGCCATCTTCAACTGGTCCATCTTCAGAGCAGATTGAGGTGTCTACCTTAGCAAGTCCCCCGCCATCGACGCCACCACGACACCAAACGACGACCTCCACATGCGCGAGCCTTGGAAGGTCTTCCGCCATGGACACTACCACGACGCCAAACGACGACATCCATATGTGCGAGTCCATCTCCAAGCAACAGATGTAGATCCATGCTAGGATAGGTCTGCACCACCACCGTCGCCCACCACCCACAAGCGCCACCAAACCCCAAGGTCCCCGAAGCGGTGCCTTCAAGAATGTAACGACGTTGTGAGCGCCCCCGCCGCCCAACAAAGTTAGGGCTTTCGCCCGGGAGACCTAGGGGAAGGGGAAGTGAGGAGATCAGTCCATACTGACGCCTCCAAGGAGGGGAACGGCGCCCTATGTGTCGCCGTCAGCGCGGCCGGCCATGGCCGGCTAGGGATTTCGCCCGAACTAGATTCCCGCCATCAGCAACGCCTCCTGTACAGAACCAGCGACCAAGTGAAGCACGGCCCGACCAGGCTGGCCCGCACGCCGAAGAAGGGAGGAGGGGAGATGCAAGATCGCGCGCACCTACCGCCGCAGAAGCCGCTGCCAGCCACCAACGACCACTGGGATCCCGCCGCCCGCGCGGCTAGGACGCCAGATCCACCACCCGCACGGCTGCTCGCCGGAGCCTGTCGTGCCTGGCCAAACGGAGCCGTCGCTCCAAATCCGGTACTCTCCACGCAGAGGCAGGGCAGCCGAGACCCCGGCGCCACCATACTTGGCGCCTCGGGCTTGCCCGGCGGCAGCCTCAGGCGGCGGCGAGGAGGTGGGATGAGGTGGGGAGAGGGCCGAGGCGGCGCGGCTAGGGTTCCCCTGCCGCCGCCAGGGGAGGTGACGCGGGGGTCAGCCCACCCTCCTAACCTCGACATACACCGAATTGCCCTTTTAGGACCAGGCAATATCACACAGCTTCACGTGATTCAACACCTATCTCCCGGCGCTTCATTTGGCAATCTTCCACTCGATCGATGGCGGCCCTCCAGCTTCATTTTTTCTTTTTCTCCATCTCACGCGCGAGATTCTATGGTAGTTGTTCCCGGGATGCTATCTGGACTCTAGATAAACCTGACTACTACCTTCATCCTGATTTATTGGTCCATTTTGTAATTTATGTCAAATTTTGATCAAAGACATAACTAATAAAATATTAATGCATGTTAACAAAACATATTGTTGGATTCCTATTTAAACATAGTTTTCAATGATATAATTTTTTGTGACATGCATGAACATTTTGTTAGTCCAATTTTTTAGCAAAATTTGGCATAGAATACGATGGGACCAATAAATCAGGACCGAGGTAGTAGCAAACTACGGTATACTTATTTTGGAACGGAGGGAGTAACAGTTAACTCCTCGAGATGCCAAATTTGACTTGTAGCCCTGCCTACCGTTGCGTTAAAGTGATGTTAACCATGACACCACACAATGGACAGCGGCTCTAATTTGTCCGGCCGTAGTACAAGCAAGTGAAGTGAACCAACTACTACAAAAATGATGAGGCAGAGTTAGTTCCAAGCCCAAACTCGGAAAGCAAACACACCACTGTGCTCTCCTCCCAACCCTCTCACCAAAACACCAGCTAGCTCTTCAGCACGACGTCCGACGTCTCACACGGTGCCATGGGCGGTGAGTCAGGTAACCACAAACTGCTACCGGCGAGCGCGCGGCCGCACGTGCTGCTCCTGTGCAGCCCGTGCATGGGGCACCTCATCCCTTTCGCCGAGCTGGCTCGCCGTCTCGTTGCCGACCACGGCCTCGCCGCCACGCTCCTCTTCGCCACGGCCACGGATGCCCCCTCGGAGCAGTACGCCGCCCTGGCCGCGTCCATGCCCGACGGCGTCGACCTCCTCATGCTGCCCGCACCGCCGGCGGACGCACTGCCGCCCTCAACCCCCATGCCCGAACGCGTCATGCAAGCTGCCGTCTCGGCTGTCCCGCACGTCCGGGACATCGCCCGGTCATTGACCTCGACCGCGCCTCTCGCCGCGCTCGTGGTGGACATGGCCAGCGTGCCGGCGCGCGACGTCGCCACGGAGCTGGGCGTGCCGTGCTATATGTTCTTCACCTCGCCGTGGATACTCCTGTCCCTGTTCCTGCACCTCCCGGAGCTCGACGCGGGCCTCGTCGGGGAGTACCGGGACGCGACCGAGCCCATCCGGCTGCCGGGCTGCGTGCCGATCCACGCGCACGAGCTTCCCGGGTTCCTGCTTGCTGACCGGAGCAGCGACACGTACGCCGTGTTGCTGTCCTTGGCCAAGGACGCCACGAGAGTCAACGGGATTCTCGTGAACACGTTCCGTGAGGTGGAGCCCGCGGTGGGTGAAGGCGCGGACTGTGTGAAGGGCATGCCAGTGCACGCGGTCGGGCCGTTGGTATGGACCAGGCCGGTCGCAGTCGGCGTGAACAGGGAGCTGGAGCACGCACGCCTCATCACGTGGCTGGACCAGCAGGCACGTGGTTCCGTGGTCTTCCTGTCGTTCGGGAGCGGTGGCACGCTCACCCGGCGGCAGACCACCGAGCTAGCGCTCGCGCTGGAGGCGACCGGGCGTCCGTTCATCTGGGCCGCAAAGAGGCCACAAGAGGACACGGCGGACGGCGCCTTCTTCGGGACCGAGCGAGGAGGAGACGACGACCCGCTAGGCTTCCTGCCGAGGGGCTTCATCGAGAGGACGTCGGGGGTGGGGCGTGTTCTTCTGTCGTGGGCCCCGCAGACGGCGATCCTCGCGCACGCCGCCGTTGGGTGCTTCGTCACGCACTGCGGATGGAACTCGAGCCTCGAGAGTATTCTCAATGGGGTGCCGATGGTCGGATGGCCGCTCTACGCGGAGCAGAAGATGAATGCGGCGATGTTGGAGGTCCACGCTGGGGTGGCGGCCCGAGTTAACGCCGCCGGGCCTGCTGGCGACGGCTTTGTCTGCAAGGAAGAGATCGTGAGCGTGATCCGACGTGTGATGGATGGGGACGAAGCAACGACGATGAGGAAGCGTCTTGATGAGCTCAGAGACGGAGGCACACATGCGCTAGCTATGGATGGTTTTTCAACTCTTACACTAGCCAAGATCACAGATGTGTGGAAGTCTTCTACTTCTAATGGCGAAAGTTGAAGGAAAAGAAAAATCAATATATTTTTGCAAGCCACCGCACGTCATTATTTACTTAGTAGAAGCATTCTCCATCTTGTAAAGCAACATGCGGTTGGATGGTTAAGCGGGCAATGGTATCTCCAGCCTATGATAGTTCAAGTCCTGGCAATGGTATCTCCAGCCTATGATAGTTCAAGTCCTAGACTGGTGCTCACATTTTTCTTAATTTATTTCACACCTTTCAGCGATGTGCCTTCAGTGGAAGGAGACTTTTTCATCGACTACAAAATCGTCTGTGGCGACTTCGTCAACCTTAAGATAATGTGCCGGCTCGGTCTTTCGGAGGTGCTCATAAGGATAGAGCGAGTGTATGTGCGTTTGCGTCGGTACTGTGTTAAAAAAAGTATTGTCCACCTTTTTATGTTTATGTGTTGACTATTGTTGTTTTTCATGGCCTCTTGTTTTACCTCTACCTGCCTAGCGGGCAAATATAGTGATGTTTTGGGTCGAAATTGTAGAGGAGCACACAGCAACCACCTTCATCGAAATCTCCCCCACTCATTTGCATCGGAATCCCTACTGTCGTGGTTCTAAGTCTGACAGTAGAGTGGGGGGTAGGTATGAAGAGGCAAGGTCCTACCTATGGAGAGGTTGTAAACACAAGTGATGTACGAGTTCAGGCCCTTCTCAGAGGAAGTAAAAGCCCTACGTCTCGGAGCCCGGAGGCGGTCGAGTGGATTATATGAGTATGGATTACAGGGGTGCCAACCCTTCTGCCTGTGGAGGGGGTGGCTTATATAGAGTACGCCAGGACCCCTGCCAGCCCACGTAATGAAGGGTTTAAAGTACATTAAGTCTGGGGCGTTACTGGTAACGCCCCACATAAAGTGTCTTAACTACCATAAAGTCTACTTAATTACAGACCGTTGCAGTACAGAGTGCTTCTTGACCTTCTGGTGGTCGAGTGAGTCTTCATGGTCGAGTCCTTCAAGTCAGTCGAGTGGGCTCCTCGTAAGTCGACTGGAAAGTGATCTCTTCTAAGGGTGTCCTTGGGTAGGGTATCTAGATCGGGTCTATGACCCTACCCTAGGTATATGACTCCATCATTAGCCCCCGAATGGATTGAGGCTTGAGTGAGGAAGGAGTTGACGTTGTTTCCGACTGGCTTTTGTGTGTTGGTCCTGCGCTGTCTTGGACCAATAACTTCTTTGTCGATAGCTTAGCAACTTTTCTTTAGTCGACTCGATCCATTCTTTTCTTTCGTCGAGTGATCTTTTGGACTTTGACAATTTCTGAGCGACGGATCGCAGGAAATCCTGCGTCTGACAGACCGATCTGCCGTTCGCGGATTCTGCGGGATATGAAATTTGGGGAAGCGCGCGAAGCGGGGCGGACCGCGGCGCTCGGATAGGATAGGGCATAGACGCCTCGATTCTCGCGTCGTCTTTTTCGCCACGTATCGCGTCCACGCGACTGTTTCGGGATGTGATTAGATCGACCGGGCCCACCTGTCATCCACTCGGAAGGGATCTTATAAATGCGCCCGGCGAGGGTTTTTGAACAGTGCCTCTGCATTCCCTATCTGCTCTCCTCGTCTCAGCCCAACGCGCCCGCTCTCGTCTCCGCACAACCTCTCCTCGCGCATCTCGCCGGCAGCCATGGTCAAGGAGAAGACGGCGGCGCTGGAACGCGCGAAGAAGGCGTCGGCGACGGAGAAGGCGAAGGGGAGATCCACCAGTCGCGGCGGGTCTTCGTCTAGATCTCGTCTGCCGAACGGCTGGGTTCAGGGAGATTGGATCCGGTCGACCATCACGGAGACGGATCTCCTCGACATGGCCAACGACGGTTTGATCCCCCACGGAGCCGCAAGGCTTCCGGGGAAGGAGTGGCAGCCCCAGCCGGAAGAGGGTGAGTGCGTGCTTCTGGCTACCCACGTCGACCGCGGATTTTCTTTGCCACCGAGTGTTTTCTTCCGTGGTTTCTTGAACTTCTTTGGAGCGCAACTCCACCACTTCACCCCGAATTCTATCGCCTATCTTGCCGCGTTTGTGTCCATGTGTGAGAATTTTCTGGGTTGCCGACCGCACTGGGGCTTGTTCAAGCACATATTCACGTGTCGCTCTCAGACCGTGAAGAAGGCGAGCCCAGGCGATGATAAAACCAAAGTTGTCCAGATGTGTGGAGGTCTGGGGATCCAGATGAGGAACAAGAGCACCTTCCCAACCATGTCCTTTCCTGAGTCAGTCAGAGGCTGGCAGTCGACCTGGTTCTATTGCCAGAATGAGCCGACGCCGGGGCAGTCGAGTGGACTCCCTCAGTTTACCATGGACCGAGTCAACAAGCCCTCCTCTCTGAAGGTGATACCGGAGGAGAAAGCCGACGTGAAGATGCTGATGGAGCGCGTAGTTCAGTTGGTTCGGGAGGGAGTGACGGGTATGGATCTCCTGGAGGTTTTTCTTAGGCGACGTATCCAGCCTCTTCAGTTCCGGAGCCATTGCATGTGGTTGTACCGCGGGACTGAAGATGAGACTCAGATCAATCCAGAAGTAGTCGACGATGCCACTCTGGAAAGGTGGATGGCCGCTGTCACTGGGAACAAGGATAACCCTCGTGGAGCCAGAAGGATTCCTCCACTCGACCACCGCAGCGTTCCAGATAAGGTATGTCTGCTCCACTTCCCATTGTATTCTTGCCATATTTATTTCTGTTTTCTCCGCAAATAGGTCGATTGATCTTTGTCTTGATGTCTATCAGGCCCTCACCGAGCTGTATTCGATGCCCAATGGAGCACAGGCTCCGACTGAAGAGGGAGAGGCGAGCGGGGGCGAGAGCCAGGAGGAGTGGGACTCGGACGCCGCTGACGATGATGATGATGATGACGACGACGAGGAGGACGAAGAAGAGGAGGAGGAGGAGGTCGCACCACCGCGCTCGGAAAGGCGGTCGAAGCTTGCCCATGACCCTGTGACTGAACGTGGCAAGGGGGTTGCGACTGTCGCGCAGTCAACCAAACGCCCTCGGACCACTTCTCCGGCGCCGACTGAAAAGGCGCCGAAGCAGTCCAAGGTGGCCCCGTCAAAGCCGACCAAGCTCCTACCGAAGATGAAGGTGTCCATCCCCACCATTTCAGGGTAAACATGCTGCTGAAGTCTTCTTGTTTTGTGCGAGATTTATCTCTGTTTGACACTTGAGTTAGTCGACTGATTCTTTGGAATTGCAGTGCTGCTACTTCTGAGACCTCGGCCAGGGCTGACGACCATGAGATGGAGGACGCAGCAACCTCAAACCCTGGTACTGTACTCTTAATTCCGTTTTTAGTCGATTGACTCATGATTTCTAATTCTGATTCTTTTTTGTAGCTCCATCCAATGTCGTTATCACTCTTCCTGATGATGATGATGATGAGGAACCACTGAAGCACAGGAGGAGTAGGAAAGCGTCTGCCGGCAGGGTGGCCCAGGATGTGACGGCGCCTGAGACTCTGGTCGCGGAGGAGGAGAACACCACTCGACACACCGTGTCTTTCGCGGTGCCGTTGACGAGTGCTCATCCTGCTTTGTCGAGTGCCGCACAGCCTTCTCTCTTCACGACACACCACGTCCCAGAGGACCAAGCCAGTGCTGCTAAGGAAGCGATACGCCAAGCGGGGATCATGATGGAGCAGGTGAAGGCCATCTGGGATGCGAGCCAGGCAGCTTACGACGCCAGTTCTGCCCTTCAAAGCAATGTTCAGGTCAGTCGGACCGCCTGTTCTGTTAGGATATGCTATCAAAAAGCTTTTCTTTCCGAAATCCATAACAATCACCCACTGGGTGTGTCGATTGAAACTCCGTGTTAGCGGGGGCACGCTGAGTGCACCCGCTGGGTGTAGTCCCCAAGGCAAAGGTCGACTGCTGGCAGTCGGCCTTAGGCTTTATAAGTTCATCTTTTCCGTCATTCGACTGAGGCGAATGGATTTCCCAAACCGGTGGGGGCATGCTAAGTGCACCCACTGGGTGTAGTCCCCGAGACTGTGGTCGACTGCTTGCGGTCGATTACAGTCTAAAGAACATGTCTTGTTTTTTTTTTTGGGTCGAATGGTCGACTCTGTCTTTAATAGAACTAGTGGGGTCACGCTGAGTGCACCCACTGGGTGTAGTCCCCGAGACTACGGTCGAATGTTTGCATTCGGCTGTAGTCTTAGAAACGCATGATTTTCTCTTATCCACTCGGAAGTGAATTATCCTTGATATTTTGTCGATTGGTTCTTTGCAGAAATCCTGTGACCTTGCGGCTCGTTATACCAAGCTGGAGCACAAGCACATTCAGCTCGAGCTGGATCTGAAGCTGGTTCAGGAGAATCTGACGAAGGCGAAGGAGGAGACCAAAGGTATGTTCGGTGAGACCTCGACGACTCCTTTTTCCCTTCATTTGTTTCAAAATTTGACCTTGCTGTAACTTGCAGGCAAGGTGAAGGAGGCCCAGAAGAAAAAAGACCTTGAGCTAGCTGAGAAGATCAAGCTTGCTGACGAGAAGTTAGCTTTAGTCACCAAGCTCGAAGAAGAAAATACTAATCTGAAAGCTGCTCTTGGGATTGCCAACAAGGAAGTCAGTCGACTGAAAACTGACAAAGCTACCTTGACCGACAAGGTCAGTCAGTTGACTGGGAAGAGAAAAGATCTGGAGGCCTTCCTGAGTGGTGTTGCCAAGAAGCTGTTCCTTATGCTCGAAGGTAATCCTTTACGCTCGACAATCATTTTCAACAGTGATCTTTCCATTTGACCATTGTCTTGACTCGGTAATTGTCCTTGCAGAATTCTGTCAAAACTTTGAAGAGGAAACTAGTCGACTGGAGCCGAACTTGGACCCCGTCATCTCTCCAGTGACCGATGAAGCAGCCATGAATGTGTTCCGCCTTGAGTCTCGTGTTGCCGCTGTTGTCGACTATCTTGCAAGGCTGAAGGTCGCCACTTCTCGCATCGACACCACGCTCTGGCCTAGGGAGACACTCCAGAATGACCTTGAGTCACTGATGGCTCGACTAAACACAGTTCCTGGTCGAGTGCAGGAGTGGAAAAAGTCCTCTGTGAGGTGTGGTGCAGATGTTGCTCTGTGTCTGGCCCGAGTCCACTGCAAAGATGCGCGAGAAGATAAGTTGGCGGCTCTTCGGGTGGCCAACACCAAGAAGCACGACTTCAGGTCCTTCATGGAGACCTTCATCGCTGCCGCCACTCGGATTGCTGACGGAATTGACCTTGATGAGTTTGTTGCGCCTTCCAGCCCTCCACAGGAGGGGTAAAAAACTTCTTTGAGCTCGACCCTTTAAATTTGCCTCGGTATGCCGAGTGATTCTGTAACCGATAAACCTTAATAGGCTTAGCGCCTGGGCACTTTCGGTTCCTTTAGGTATCGATCTGATCTTGAATTTGATGTTTGAATATGCTTGCTTTTTGTCCTGAATTGTTTTTTGCAGGTTTGAATATGCTTGGTCGGCTTATTCCTTGATTTACTTAGGCGAGCACTGGGCTGCGGCTAAGCCCCCGAGTGAGAGGTTTGCTCTTCACTCGGTAGGATTTTTATATCTTAGGCGAGCACGGGGCTGCAGCTAAGCCCCCGAGTGGGAGGTTTGCTCTTCACTCGGTAGGATTTTTATACCTTAGGCGAGCACTGGGCTGCAGCTAAGCCCCCGAGTGAGAGGTTTGCTCTTCACTCGGTGGGATTTTTATATCTTAGGCGAGCACGGGGCTGCAGCTAAGCCCCCGAGTGGGAGGTTTGCTCTTCACTCAGTAGGATTTTTATATCTTAGGCGAGCACGGGGCTGCAGCTAAGCCCCCGAGTGGGAGGTTTGCTCTTCACTCGGTAGGATTTTCACATTGTTCTTGTGGCGTAGCTCAGAGGGGAGGATTGCAGTGGACCTGCACCTCATCCTCCTTACGACCGCACATTGTACTTATGGCGTAGCTCAGAGGAGAGGGTCGCAGTCGACCTGCGCCTCGTCCTGCTTACGGCCGCACATTGTACTTATGGCGAAGCTCAGAGGAGAGGATTGCAGTCGACCTGTACCTCGTCCTCCTTGCGAGCGCACGTTGTATTTGTGGCGTAGCTCAGAGGAGAGGGTCGCAGTCGACCTGCACCACGTCCTCCTTGCGAGCGCACATTGTATTTGTGGCGTAGCTCAGAGGAGAGGGTCGCAGTCGACCTGCACCTCGTCCTCCTTGCGAGCGCATGTTGTATTTGTTCTTAGGCGAGTGTTTAGACTGCAGCTAAGCCTCCGAGTGGGAGTCTGGCTCACCACTCGGTAGGATTTTATTTGAACTTAGGCGAGTACTTGGACTGCAGCTAAGCCTCCGAGTGGGAGTCTGGCTCACCACTCGGTAGGATTTTATTTGAACTTAGGCGAGTACTTGGACTGCAGCTAAGCCTCCGAGTGGGAGTCTGGCTCACCACTCGGTAGGATTTTATTTGAGCTTAGGCGAAACGGATTCACAGCTAAGCCCCCGAGTGGGAGGCTGGCTCACCACTCGGTAAGGATTTTTTTACAAACTTAGGCGAAACGGATTCGCGGCTAAGTCACCCACTGAGGGGAAAATTTTATTGGACAAATAAAAGGTGACAAAAATTATGGAGAAATTATGACACTATATTTTGTAATCCATGAACTACAGAAGTATTTTATTACAACTCATCCGAGTGAAAACTTTTAAGTGTAGAATGGGCGGAGTAGTTCCGCGTTCCAAGCTCGGGGCTCGTCGATATTGTGCTTGACATTGTAGAGACGGTATTTCCCGTTGTGGAGAACCTTGGAGACGACGAAGGGTCCTTCCGAAGAAAGAGCAAGCTTGTGTTGTTTCTGCTGATCCACTCGGAGAACCAGATCTCCTTCCTGGAAGGCTCGACCTCTCACATTTCTGGCGTGGAAGCGACGCAAATCTTGTTGGTAGATAGTCGATCGGATCAGAGCCATTTCCCTTTCTTCCTCTAAAAGATCGACTGCGTCCTGCCGCGCTTGTTCAGCTTCTGCTTCATTATAGAGTTCAACTCGAGGAGCATTGTGGAGAAGGTCACTCGGCAAGACTGCTTCAGCTCCGTAGACCAAGAAGAATGGAGTTCTTCCGGTCGACCGATTAGGCGTGGTCCGCAGTCCCCAAAGCACAGAGGGGAGTTCGTCGACCCATGCTCCAGCCGCATGCTTGAGATCACGCATCAGACGGGGTTTCAGCCCTTTGAGGATCAGAACATTGGCTCGCTCTGCTTGCCCATTCGACCGCGGATGGGCGACCGAAGCATAGTCGACTCGTGTGCCTGGAGAGTTGCAGAAATCCCTGAATTCCTCTGAGTCAAAGTTCGACCCATTATATGTAATGATGCTGTGCGGGACTCCATATCTGAATATCAATTCCCTGATGAAGCTAACAGCAGTACCGGCGTCAAGGTTCTTGATTGGCTTAGCTTCAATCCACTTGGTGAACTTGTCGACTGCCACCAGTACATGTGTGAAACCACTTCGTCCTATCCTCAAGGGACCGACCATGTCCAACCCCCATACTGCGAAAGGCCAGACGAGTGGAATGGTCTTCAGAGCTGACGCAGGCTTGTGTGACATATTTGAGTAAAACTGACATCCTTCACACTAGTCCACTATTTCCTTTGCCATCTCATTCGCCTTTGGCCAGTAAAATCCGGCTCGGTATGCTTTGGCCACGATGGTCCGAGAGGACGCATGATGACCACAGGTCCCCGAGTGGATATCATCAAGGATGATTCAACCTTCATCTGGCGTTATGCACTTCTGACCAACTCCAGTCGCGCTTTCTCTGTATAACTGTCCTTTGATTACGGTAAAGGCTTTGGATCGACGGACGATCTGTCGAGCCTCTTCCTCATCCTATGGGAGCTCTTTTCTCAAGATATACGCGATATATGGAACTGTCCAGTCGAGAATGACCACTAAGACCTCCATGACCAAGTCGACCACTGCTGGGACCTCAACCTCAGTCGGATCTGTGGCACTCTTGGGCTGTGGAGCTTCTTCGGTGAAAGGATCTTCTTTGACTGACGGAGTGTGTATATGCTCCAAGAACACACCACTCGGAATGGCTTCTTTCTTGGAACCTATCTTTGCCAGATCATCCGCTGCTTGATTTTTCAGTCGGGGTATGTGATGGAGCTCTAACCCCTCGAACTTCTTTTCCAGCTTCCTCACTGCATTGCAGTATCCAGTCATGGCTGGGCTTCTTACGTCCCACTCCTTCATCACTTGGTTGACCACTAGATCTGAGTCGCCATAAACCATAAGGCGACGAACGCCGAGTGAAATGGCCATGCGCAACCCATACAGAAGGGCCTCGTATTCTGCCTCGTTGTTGGAGGAATCAAAGTGAATCTGGAGCACATATCTGAGCTTATCTTCTCTGGGGGAAACCAAGACCACCCCAGCACCGGAACCATTCAGCATCTTAGAGCCATCAAAAAACTTGGTCCAATGCTCCGAGTGAACTTCAGTCAGCTGCTGTTGTTCAATCCACTCGGTGAGGAAATCCGCTATTGCCTGGGACTTAATAGCTTTCTTTGCCTCAAACTTGATATCAAGGGGAAGAAGTTCAATCGCCCATTTCGCCACTCGACCAGTTGCATCTCTGTTGTGCAGAATCTTTGAAAGTGGAGCGTCGCTGACGACTGTTATGGAATGATCAGAGAAATAGTGAGCAACCTTCTTCGTGGTCATGTATATCCCATACACAAGCTTCTGATAATGAGGGTATCTCTACTTGGATGGAGTTAAAACTTCAGACAGATAGTATACTGGGCGTTGAACTTTGAAGGCTTTCCCTTCCTCTTCCCGTTCAACCGTAAGCACTGTACTGACGACTTGCCCTGTGGCTGCGATATAAAGCAACAGAGGGTCTTTACTGATTGGAGCAGCAAGCACCGGCTGGGTGGAGAGCAGAGCTTTTAGCTCGGCAAACGCTGCATCAGCTTCTGGAGTCCACTCGAACTTGTCTGCCTTCTTCATCAGTCGGTAAAGAGGCAATGCCTTTTCACCGAGTCGTGAGATGAATCGACTTAATGCGGCCAAGCATCAAGTAAGCTTCTGGACATCGTGCACTCGCACAGGGCGTTTTATTCGGAGAATGGTGCCGATCTTCTCTGGATTAGCGTCGATCCCTCGCTCGGAAACGAGAAAACCGAGTAACTTGCCATCAGGAACTCCGAATGTGCACTTTGATGGATTGAGCTTGATATCATACCTTCTAAGGTTAGCAAATGTTTCGGCGAGGTCAGCGAGCAGGTCGGAACCTTTTCGTGACTTGACCACGATATCATCCATATACGCTTCCACATTCCGACTGATTTGAGTGAGTAAACACTTCTGAATCATTTGCATAAATGTGGCTCCGGCATTCTTGAGACCGAATGGCATGGTGATATAGCAGAAGCACCCGAATGGAGTGATGAAAGCTGTTTTTATCTCGTCGGGTCCGTACAGACGGATCTGATGGTACCCGGAATAAGCGTCTAGAAAAAACAATCTCTCGCATCCCGCGGTCGAGTCAACAATTTGATCAATACGAGGGAGAGGAAAATGATCTTTCGGGCAGGCCCGATTGATGTGCTTAAAATCAATGCACATTCGGAGCGATTTGTCCTTCTTAGGAACCATGACGACATTAGCAAGCCACTCGGAGTGGTATATCTCTCGGATAAATCCCGCCGCCAACAGTCGAGCCACTTCCTCACCAATAGCCTTTCTCTTCTGGACGGCGGACCGCCGAAGATGCTCTTTGATTGGTTTTGTTGATGAGTCCACTCTAAGGCGATGCTCAGCCAGTCCCCTGGGAACACCTGGCATGTCAGCTGGCTTCCATGCAAAAATGTCCCAGTTCTCACGGAGGAACTGGATGAGCGCTTCTTCCTATTTCGGGTTGAGTGTTGTGGAGATGTGGGTCGGGGCTGCATTGGGGTCGGTCGGGTGAATGTGAACAGGCTTCGTCTCACCGGACGACTGAAATGCAGATTCTGTGGCGGGTTTCTCGGATCTGCATTTTGCTTGTATTCTTCAAACTCGACCGCTGTCACCTGGGAGTCGGCAATCTTTGAGCCCTTCTGAAAGCACTCTTCTGCCTTTTTCCGATCCCCGGAGACAGTGATCACTCCTTTGGGGCCGGGCATCTTCAGTTTGAGGTACACGTAACATGGTCGAGCCATGAACCGTGCGTAAGCTGGTCTCCCCAAAATGGCATGATACGCGCTCTGAAAATCCACGACCTCAAACGTCAACTTTTCCTTGCGAAAATGTTTTGAATCACCAAACACCACGTCCAGAGCTATTTGGCCGAGTGACTCGGCCTTCTTTCCTGGTATAACTCCATGAAAGCTCATGTTACTGGTGCTCAGTCGGGACATCGGAATGCCCATTCCTTTCAGTGTGTCTGCATATAACAGGTTCAGTCCGCCACCACCGTCCATCAGCACCTTCGTCAGTCGAGTGCCTTCGACAACTGGGTCGACCACCAAAGCTTGCCTCCCGGGGGTGGCAATATGAGTCGGGTGATCAGACTGGTCGAATGTGATGGGTGTTTGGGACTATCTCAGATAACTTGGTTTCGCTGGGGCAACCATGTTCACCTCACGATTAATGACCTTCGGTCGACTCTTGCTTTCCACATCTGCGAAGATCATCGGAGTAGAGTTGACATGCGGATATCCTCCCTCACTGTCCTCCTTGTCTTCGGCCTTGTCCGACTCCTTCTCCTTGTCCTTGGACTGTTTTCCTTGAAACTGCTGGATCAGGAGTCGACATTGGCGAGTGGTATGTTTCGGGTAAATGATATTGCCCTCTTCATCTTTCTTCGTGTGGATGTGACACGGCATATCCATCACGCCGTTCCCTTCTTTGTCCTTCACCTTCTTAGGGTTCCAGGATCCTTTTGGTTTTCCTTTAAACTTTCCCTGAGTCACGGCCAGAGCCTCTCCAGGAGCTGCCAGTTCAGCCTTCCGCTTCTGTTTCCGACCGGTGTTTCCCTTCTCTGACTGACTCGGCTTGTACTTGCCACTTCGGAGTCGGTCTTCCTCTTCGCCGTTGGCATACTTGGTAGCAATCTCCATCATCCGACTCAGGGTCATATCTCCGGTTCGACCAAATTTCAAACTCAATTCTCTGTTCTTGACGCCATCCTTGAAGGCGCAAACTGCTTGATGGTCAGACACGTTCTCCACGGTATGGTGCAAAGTGATCCATCTCTGAATATACTCTCTGAGAGTCTCATTCGTCTTCTGTACACAGACTTGCAGCTCTGTCAATCCAGCTGGTCGCTTGCAAGTTCCTTCAAATGTTCTGACGAACACTCGGGACAGATCTTCCCAAGTGTAAATGCTGCTAGGAGGTAACTGATTCAACCATGCTCTGGCAGAACCTTCCAACATGAGGGGCAAATGCTTCATGGCCACCTCGTCATTCCCACCACCAATCTGAACCGCCACTCGGTAGTCCTCGAGCCAAGTTTCAGGCTTAGACTCACCAGTGAACTTGCTGACTCCTGTTGCCAACCTGAAATTTGGGGGAATCACTGCGGCTCTGATAGCCCTGCTGAAACATTCTGGACCAGAAACATGCACTCGACTGCTCGTGGGCGCATCTCTGTCGGGTCCGCCCCGATGGGCTCTGTTACGGTCGACCAAGCCTTGCACGATAATGGATCGCGCGTCGAAGCCTGGTTCTCGGGGGTCGACTGGAGCTCTTCGCCCCACACTGAGTTGACGCCTGTCATCTTGCTGCCGAGGAGCGTAAGACCCACCCCTCGGAGGGGAAGTGGGCACTCGACGCCTATCATCGCGATCGTGTCGGTCACCGTACTGGTCTCGCCGATTCTCGCGTCCTTCACGCCATGGAGGCAATCTGGGACTCTGCGCCGACTGAACCGTATTCGCAGCGACGGATCGACTGTGAATTCTGTTACGCGACTGCGACACGGCTGAATTCTGGTCTCCTGCTGCCCGTAGCAAATCCCTGATCTGCATCAAGCCTCTGCCAGCTTCCGACTGAGAGGGCTGGATGAATTCTGCTATGCGGGTTGCAGCTGCTAAATTCTGAATTGGGGTTCGATATACCTGAGTCGGCGGGAAGAGCTGACGTCGATTGCCGTCGGGTGCTCGTTGCCGCGCGCGCTCGTCGAGTGCTCGCTGAAGATTTTCCAGGCGAGCGTGTTCAGCCAAGTTGGCCAAAAGTGCCTCCTCCAAAGCGCGAGCCTCGGGGGTTTCTCCCGCGATGGGAGTATGCAGGGCATCCATGTTCCTGCGGCGGAGCTCTTCTCTCTGCAAAGAGTCGAGTGGCTCGGGCTGGTACTCTTCGTGGTCCTGTATTGGGTCGCCTACACCGCCTGCCCCGCCCTCATGGGCGAAGCCAGGAGGACTGCGAGGCCCGTTGACCATCAAAATTTCCGCCGCCGGATCACTGCTCTCGCACTCGGATGCAGTCTCTACGGAGCCAGTCGACAGATCGAACAGGCCGTAGAGGGATTCATCGGGCTCGATTGCTGCAACTTGAGCGGTGGCCGTCTGGCGAGCCACTGCGTGCTTAACCCACCGCTGAAGCCTCGACCGACCAGAGCGCTTACGCTGGTGGGAGACCGAGAGTGTAGCCGATAGGGGAGTCGACCGATATGGGGTCGACGGTTGTCGCAGCAGAACACCGCGGACACATGCACGAAAATGCATCGCACCGCGGACGGGGAGCGCATCAACGTCGAGTGGAGCCTCCTGGAGCCATGCGAAGTCGTCGGCGATGAAGGTGAGAGCGCCAAGACGGATCTCGCGGCCCTCGACCAGAACTCCAGTAGCAACCATGACGAAAGTACTCGGAAGGATTGCAACTTCTCCAAAAAATCGCTAAAACACCGGCCCCAAGGTGGGCGCCAACTGTCGTGGTTCTAAGTCTGACAGTAGAGTGGGGGGTAGGTATGGAGAGGCAAGGGCCTAGCTATGGAGAGGTTGTAAACACAAGTGATGTACGAGTTCAGGCCCTTCTCGGAGGAAGTAAAAGCCCTACGTCTCGGAGCCCGGAGGCAGTCGAGTGGATTATATGAGTATGGATTACAGGGGTGCCAACCCTTCTGCCTGTGGAGGGGGGTGGCTTATATAGAGTACGCCAGGACCCCTGCCAGCCCACGTAATGAAGGGTTTAAAGTACATTAAGTCTGGGGCGTTACTGGTAACGCCCCACATAAAGTGTCTTAACTACCATAAAGTCTACTTAATTACAGACCGTTGCAGTACAGAGTGCTTCTTGACCTTCTGGTGGTCGAGTGAGTCTTCATGGTCGAGTCCTTCAAGTCAGTCGAGTGGGCTCCTCGTAAGTCGACTGGAAGGTGATCACTTCTAAGGGTGTCCTTGGGTAGGGTATCTAGATCAAGTATATGACTCTCCCCTAGGTATATGACTCCATCACCTACCACGATGTATTCCATGCTTCACACATGTGTATATCCCTCTAAATATTTTTGTATAAATCTCAATAACTATAGTGACCTGACCAGCGGCAGAGAAACAGACCCATCATCTCCAACGGCCACTCCCCAACCACCCATCAAATCATAAATGCTGCCCGCTGCTCCCATTTGTAGAAGTGGGACAATTATATTATTTCAGCCTAAAACTTGGCTTAAAGTGAACACTAGCATTCATGGTTGTTCCTATTTCAATAATAAAACGATATTTTAAAGGTGGTACTAATTCCTCAAAGTTTCATGTTAGCAATTCCATATTACAAATTCCATAGTATTATTTATTTCTAGGAAAACCAAGATTTTATGATACTTAGGTAAAAAACAGTGTGAACTATAATGATATTTTATGTTGTTTTTCATCTCTGCTGAAAACCAAGAACTTCACGATAATAATGCCAAGAAATTGTATTATTTTTATCTTCAAATTATCCTCTTCTAAAATAGCGGTGAATTTGATGATACTAACTCTGGAGACTGAAGACATAAAAGTATGATTAATATGAGGTGTATTACTGTTTTGAAAAGTCCAGCCTCTTTAAATATGATTAGATAGGCATTGTTTTCATCTTATCTCTAGGAAGCGTCTTGCCCTCTAAAACTTGTATTCAATATATACTCGCCCTCGAAGCTCAATAAAACATCCAACGCATTACGCCAATCATCCCCTCTAACCCTTCTAATATGGTATAAGCCTAACCGATCCAAACCCTAGCCGCCACTGCCACTTCCGCTCTGCGCCGTCCCCGGGCTGGCCAGCCTCCATGATCGGCACTGGGGGCCGTGCTGCCCGTACCTAGGATTCGGCCGCCGCTCTTCTTCAGCGCTGCTGCTGCTCGCTCACTGAAGGTGCGCCGCCATCAATCCCCCCTTTCGTCTTCGTCCAGCACCAACTCATCACCAGCGCCACCGCCATCTTCCCCGACCACTTCATCTACTCCAACCACCGTGCGCGACATCGGACTCGCGTCGACTAGCGCCACAACCGTCGTTGAGACCTTCTCTGCTATTCCCCTTGACATGGCGTACAACTCATGTTGGTTCCCATCTACGCATGTCCGGTGCTGACAACACCAATGCATGCCTTTGTCCACGACATGTCCCCGGGCCTATCAAGCTTTGAGCGGCGCATTGTCAACATCTACTTCGTCCGTCTATGCATATGCCCGGTGCTGGCAACACTGACATGTGCCTTCATCCACAACATGTCCTCGGGCTTGGCAAACCTGGCGCGACGCCTCGTCAACAACATCTTTTTCCCGGCGCATCACTACTTCAAGACCACTGCACCCATGACTAACTTGGCGCCTCCTTGCGCCCGCAGCTCCACAACCACTTCCTCAACACCATCCACCCTGACTCGACATTGACCACGACATTCTTCGCACGGCTACACCACCCACGCTCTCGGCTACATCGACAACGGCACAAAGGGCTATCACCTCGCTTGGATTAGATAGAAATAGTTTTCATCTTATCTCTAGGAGGCGTGTTGCCCTTCAAGTCTTGTACTTGATATATACTCGCTCTCGAGTCTCAATAAAACATCCAACACATGACGCCAATCATCCATCTGTATACCTTCTTACAATATATAGTCCAATCTGTGGTAAAGGTTGACCCTAATATCTTACACACTAGGAATGAATTTAAAGGACCTATGACTAGACTTCATAGGCTAGAAATTTGGAGGAAGAATCCACATGCCAGGGGAGCGAACAACTACATAAGATCCTGCCGATTTGATCATTGGCATGACACTATTACTCTCTTTCAAAGGATATACATTGTCACCATGGTTGTCAAAACTCGTAAAATACGTCGCCTCATCAGCATAGACGCAGCTTCTCCGCACCTCGCCGCGTCCAGTCGTTGGGATGTACACTGCCTTGGACCATTTGTCCCCCCAAAACAAAGCGCAATCACCCAAGCTCATTACTTCCTCCCACGTGCCAGCATAACCCGTCGTTGAGTCGTCAACAAGCTTAAACACCCTGAAAGAAGGTACACGACTGATGCCAGGCCAGGTCCTCGCTACCAATGCCAGCTTTCCATGCAACTCAACGAAGTAGTTTGGGTACACGAATGGGGCGTTACACATTCGGATTTGCAACCGGCGGGGTTCACCTATGATCACCGGCCCATTAGCTTTGTTCACACCTATTTCGAACCTGAGTAGACCTCCTATGGTGATGCCATAGAGTTGACCATTGCAGAATATTATGTCGATGGGCCGTAGTCGATCAATTTGTTTTATCCTCCACCCATTGTCTGGATAACCAATCCCACAAATAGCGATAGGGATATCAAAAAGAGCAATATCGTTGTTGTGGGTGACCATGGCAGCCATAATGCAGCCTCTTGAGGTGGGTTTTTTTAGAAGACAACCTTCCAGAGTGAGACATGTTGGCGCATGTTGTTTGCAGGGAAGGACACCTCGATGCCAGAAAATAGGTACACGGTTACAAGTTCTAGGTTGGCCCCTTGCATGGCGACCCAGCCATCGTCGTAAGATCTGACCATGTGCTTGCTGTTGAGTATAATGTTTATTTAGGAAACATAGGATAGCGTAGGATTTGTTCCTGCCTTTACTTGTACTCCAAGATGACCATGTACTCCTATATATGCCTATGAGGCTCAAGCAATACAATTAAAACTATTCCATCAAATCCCTCTCTTCCTTTTAACATGGTATCTATCGCAAGCCGATCCTAAACCCTAGCCGCCGCCGCTTCCATACCTGCGCGCTGCTCCCGGGGCGGTCGGCCTCCATGACCGCCGCCGGGGGCCGCGCCGCCCGTACCTAGGGTTCGTCCGCCGGTTGTGTTGACCGGCTGCCCTAGAGAGTCTTTTCCCCGAGCCTTGCTCCGGGGTTTTCTCTCTCCCGCCGACCATCTTGATCGCGTGGTTTCTTTTTGGTTTTCCGATCTATTCTTGATCGGTTTGAGTCACCCACCGCCGTCGTCGACCCCGAGCGCCTCTACTCCGACCCTGGCGCGACCCGCCGGCCTCTCCTCCGACCCGGCGGTCACGCGCGCCGAGGCGGCCCGTCAGGGCCAGCCGTCGTCCGCGCGTCGGTCCGCCCGTCGCCTGCGCCGGTCGTCATCGCCCTGCTCCGACCGGGACACCTGCATAGCCCCGACCCGGTGGCCACGCGCTATGCGACGACCAATCATAGTCGTCGCTCGCGCGCCGGCCCACCCATCGATCCACATCACCCGCCTCCGCCGCATCTGCACGGCGGCCCGGCGGTCTACCTCGCCGGCCTCGTCGTCGGCTGCGCCGGGACGGCTGCGTCAGGCTTGTCGGCTGCCTCAACTCGGGGGCCGTTGCTCCGTTGGTCGCTCGGGCCTCGCTGCCCGGGCGCCGGCGTTGCTTTGGCAGCCCGGGTGCCGGTGCTGACAAGCTCATCCGCACGACGTCTCACGCCATCCGTCGTCGCCGGCCTCATCCCGGACTCCGCCGCCACCACGTTGATACGTCTCCGTCGTATCTACTTTTCCAAACACTTTTGCCCTTGTTTTGGACTCTAACTTGTATGATTTGAATGGAATTAACCGGACTGGCGCTGTTTTCAGCAGAACTGCCATGGTGTTGTTTTTTGTGCAGAAAATAAAAAATTTCTCGGAATGTCCTGAAACTCCACGAAACACCTTAGAAAAAATAAAGAAAAATTCTCGCAAAAGATGAAGACCAGGGGGCCCACACCCTGCTCACGAGGGTGGGGGGCGTGCCCCCTGGGCGCTCCACCCTACCTCGTGGGCCCCCTGGTGGCCCTCCGACGCTAACTCCAACTCCATATATTGGCTTTCGGGGAGAAAAAAATACAGAGAGAAGAAATCATCACGTTTTACGATACGGAGCCGCCGCCAAGCCCTAATCTCTCTCGGAAGGGCTGATCTGGAGTCCGTTCGGGGCTCCGGAGAGGGGTATTCGTCGCCGTCGTCATCATCAACCATCCTCCAGCATCAATTTCATGATGCTCACCGCCGTGCGTGAGTAATTGCATCGTAGGCTTGCTGGACGGTGATGGGTTGGATGAGATTTATCATGTAATCGAGTTAGTTTTGTTAGGGTTTGATCCCTAGTATCCATTATGTTCTGAGATTGATGTTGCTATGACTTTGCTATGCTTAATGCTTGTCACTAGGGCCCGAGTGCCATGATTTCAGATCTAAACCTATTATGTTTTCATGAATATATGTGTGTTCTAGATCCTATCTTGCAAGTCTATAGTCACCTACTATATGTTATGATCCGGCAAACCCGAAGTGACAATAATCGGGACCACTCCCGGTGATGACCATAGTTTGAGGAGTTCATGTATTCACTATGTGCTAATGCTTTGTTCCGGTTCTCTATTAAAAGGAGGCCTTAATATCCCTTAGTTTCCAATAGGACCCCGCTGCCACGGGAGGGTAGGACAAAAGATGTCATGCAAGTTCTTTTCCATAAGCACGTATGACTATATACGGAATACATGCCTACATTACATTGATGAACTGGAGCTAGTTCTGTGTCACCCTATGTTATGACTGCTACATGATGAACCACATCCGGCATAATTATCCATCACTAATCCAGTGCCTACGAGTTTTTCATATACTGGTTCTCGCTTATTTACTTTTCCGTTGCTACTGTTACAATCACTACAAAATACCAAAAACATTACTTTTGCTGTCTTTACTTTTGTTACCGTTACCACCACTATCATATTACTTTGCTACTAAACACTTTGCTGCGGATACTAAGTTTCCAGGTGTGGTTTAATTGACAACTCAGCTGCTAATACTTGAGAATATTCTTTGGCTCCCCTTGTGTCGAATCAATAAATTTGGGTTGAATACTCTACCCTCGAAAACTGTTGCAATCCCCTATACTTGTGGGTTATCAAGACTATTTTCTGGCACCGTTGCCGGGGAGCATAGCTCTATTCTTTGAGTCACTTGGGATTTATATCTGCTGGACACTATGAAGAACTTGAAAGATGATCGAACTACTATTTTGCCCTCAACTACGAGGGGAGGTAAGGGATTGCCATCTAGCCTTGCACTAGATTCTCCTTCTGTTATGAGTAAGTTTGTGACACCTAAACCTACTACTGCTATTGATTCTGATATGTCGCATGCTATTGATGATGCCACTTCTGCTATGCATGACACTTATGATGAAACTACTTCTACGCTTGATACTACTGTGCCACTTGGTGAATATCTTGATGAGCAAATTGCTAGGTCTAGAGAAAGAGAAATTGTTGAACCTGAACACGATGATGTTAGTGATGATGAACCTATGCCTGCTATTCCTGAGGGTTATCTTTTTTATGCTGAATCTTCTGCAGCTATTTTTGCTTGCGAGGATAGACGTGAACTTAAGAGGTTGCTAATTAAATGGAGTAAAGAATCTTTTAGAGGTAGAATGAAACCCGACCCTGCTTTTGCTACTTCGCCTATCTGTGTTCCTGATCAGGACTATTATGATTTTTCTGTTGATCCAGATATAATTACTTTGGTTGAATCTGATCATTTTTATGGCTATGAATCTGAAACTGTTGTGGCACATCTTACTAAGTTAAATGATATAGCTGCCCTGTTTACTAATAATGAGAGATCGCGCTACCTTTATTTACTTAAGATATTTCCGTTCTCATTAAAGGGTGATGCTAAGATTTGGTATAACTCTCTTGATCCTGGTTGTGTGCAAAGTCCCCAGGATATGATTTATTACTTCTCTGCTAAATATTTCCCTACTCATAAGAAACAAGCTGCTTTGAGGGAAATATACAATTTTGTGCAAATTGAAGAAGAGAGTCTCCCACAAGCTTGGGGGAGGCTTCTCAAGTTACTTAATGCTTTGCCTGATCATCCTCTTAAGAAACCTGAAATATTTGATATCTTTTATAATGGACTAACTAATGCTTCCAGAGATTACCTGGATAGTTGTGCTGGTTCTCTTTTCAGGGAAAGAACACCGGATGACGCTGAAATTCTATTGAATAATATGTTGGCTAATGAAAATAATTGGGCACCTCCCGAGCTACCTCCTGAGCCAGTTCCTGAACCAATTACTGAGCCTATTCCTAAACCAGCTCCGAAGAAGAGAGGTGTTCTATTTCTCAGCCCCGAAGATATGCAAGAGGCAAAGAAATCTATGAAAGAAAAAGGTATTAAAGCTGAAGATGTTAAGAATTTACCTCCTATTGAAGAAATACATGGTCTTAATTTACCTCCTGTTGAAGAAGTATATGATCTCAATTACTTATTTAATGAAGAACCTCCCGATATCCCGACACAGGTAGTAAAGGTAAATTCTCTCTATATATATGATAAAGCTGAAGTCCCTCCTACTAAAATTGCTAGTCAGTGCTTGGATGAGTTTGATGACTTTATGTTTAAGCAAGATGACTTTAATGCTTATTTTGGTAGACAATTAAAACAGAATACCTTTATGATTAAACGCTTGGGTGATTATATGGCTGATATTAGAGGTGAACTTAAACTTGTTAGCAAGCATGCTTCTATGGTTACTACTCAAGTCGAACAAGTACTTAAAGCTCAGAAAGAAGTGCTTGATGAAATGAATAGTAAGAAAAATGATTATGATGTTAGAGTGGCTACTAGAACTGGTAGAATGACTCAGGAACCTTTGTATCCCAAAGGCCACCCTAAGAGAATCGAGCAAGATTCTCAGAGAAACAATATTGATATACCTAGTTCTTCTAATAGGAAGAAAAAGAAAAATGATAGGACTTTGCAAACTTCTAGTGAACCTATCGCTGAACCACCTGAGAATCCAAATGATATCTCTGTTTCTGATGCTGAAACACAATCAGGTGATGAACATGAACCTAGTGGTAATGTTAATGATAATGTTCATGTTGATGCTCAACCTAGTAATGATAATGATGTAGAAGTTGAACCTGCTGTTGATCTTGATAACCCACAATCAAAGAATCAACGTTATGATAAAAGAGATTTTGTTGCTAGGAAACATGGTAAAGAAAGGGAACCATGGGTTCAGAAACCCATGCCTTTTCCTTCGAAACCATCCAAGAAAAAGGATGATGAGGATTTTGAGCTTTGCTGAAATGATTAGACCCATCTTTTTGCGTATGCGATTAACTGATGTGCTCAAAACAAATCCTTATGCTAAGTATATGAAGGATATTATTACTAATAAAAGAAAGATACCTGAAGCTGAAATTTCCACCGTGCTTGCTAATTACATTTTTAAGGGTGGAATACCAAAGAAACTTGGAGATCCCGGAGTACCTACTATACCATGCTCCATTAAAAGAAATTATGTTAAAACTGCTTTATGTGATCTTGGAGCCGGTGTTAGTGTTATGCCTCTCTCTTTATATCGTAGACTTGACTTGAATAAGTTGACACCTACTGAAATATCTTTGCAAATGGCTGATAAATCAACTGCTATACCTATCGGTATTTGTGAGGATGTGCCTGTTGTGGTTGCAAATGTTACTATTTTAACGGACTTTGTTATTCTTGATATTCCCGAGGATGATAGTATGTCTATTATTCTTGGAAGACTTTTCCTTAATACTGCAGGGGCCGTTATTGATTGCACCAAAGGCAATGTCACTTTTCATGTTAATGGCAATGAGCACATGTACGCTACATTTTCTGAGGAAACAACTGTTGGGGAACGTAGTAATTTCAAAAAAATTCCTACGCACACGCAAGATCATGGTGATGGCATAGCAATGAGAGGGGAGAGTGTTTTCTATGTACCCTTGTAGACCGTTAAGCGGAAGCGGTATGACAACGCGGTTGATGTAGTCGTACGTATTCACGATTTGACCGATCCAAGCACCGAAAGTACGGCACCTCCGTGTTCAGCACACGTCCAGCTCGATGACGTCCTCCGGGCTCCAATCCAGCGAAGCGTCGGGGATGAGTTCCATCAGCACGATGGCGTGGTGAGGATGATGATGTTCTACCGGCGCAGGGCTTCACCTAAACTCCGCGATGATATGACCGAGGTGGAATATGGTGGAGGGGGGCACCGCACACGGCTAAGGAACGATCCGTAGATCAACTTGTGTGTTTATGGGGTGTCCCCTCCCCCGTATATAAAGGGGGAGAGGAGGAGGGGGCCGGCCTAAAGCGAGGCGCGCCTTAGGAGGGGGAAACCTACTCCAAGTTGGTTTGCCCCCTCCCTTTCCTATTCCAAGAAGGAGGGGGAAGGAAGGAGTGGAAGAGGGGGAAGCCAAGGGGGGCGCCGCTCCCCCTTCCTTGTCCTATTCGGACTCAAGGGGAGGGGGCGCGCCACTTGCCCTGGCCGGCCCCTCTCTCTCTCCACTAGGGCCCATCAAGGCCCATTACTTCCCGGGGGGGTTCCGGTAACCCTCCGGTACTCCGGGTTTTTCTCCGAAAACAACCGGAACACTTCCGGTGTCCGAATATAGTCATCCAATATATCACTCTTTATGTCTCGACCATTTCGAGACTCCTTGTCATGTCCGTGATCACATCCGGGACTCCGAACAACCTTCGGTACATCAAAACTTATAAACTCATAATAAAACTGTCATCGTAACGTTAAGCGTGCGGACCCTACGGGTTCGAGAACTATGTAGACATGACCTAGAACTATTCTCGGTCAATAACCAATAGAGGAACCTGGATGTTCATATTGGTTCCCACATATTGTACGAAGATCTTTATCGGTCAAACCGCATAACAACATACGTTGTTCCCTTTGTCATTGGTATGTTACTTGCCCGAGATTCGATCGTCGGTATCTAATACCTAGTTCAATCTCGTTACCGGCAAGTCTCTTTACTTGTTCCGTAATACATCATCTCACAACTAACTCATTAGTTACAATGCTTGCAAGGCTTAGGTGATGAGTGTTACCGAGAGGGTCCAGAGATACCTCTCCGACAATCGGAGTGACAAAACCTAATCTCGAATTATGCCAACTCAACATGTACCTTTGGAGACACCTGTAGAGCACCTTTATAATCACCCAGTTGCGTTGTGACGTTTGGTAGCACACAAAGTGTTCCTCCGGTAAACGGGAGTTGCATAATCTCGTAGTTGAAGGAACTTTGTATAAGTCATGAAGAAAGCAATAGCAACATACTAAACGATCAAGTGCTAAGCTAACGGAATGGGTCAAGTCAATCACATCATTCTCCTAATGATATGATCCCTTTAGTCAAATGACAACACATGTCTATGGTTAGGAAACATAACCATCTTTGATCAATGAGCTAGTTCAAGTAGAGGCATACTAGTGGCACTATGTTTGTCTATGTATTCACACATGTATCATGTTTCTGGTTAATACAATTCTAGCATGAATAATAAACATTTATCATGATATGAGGAAATAAATAATAACTTTATTATTGCCTCTAGGGCATATTTCCTTCAGTCTCCCACTTGCACTAGAGTCAATAATCTAGATTACATAGTAATGATTCTAACACCCATGGAGTCTTGGTGCTGATCATGTTTTGCTCGTGAGAGAGGCTTAGTCAACGGGTCTGCAACATTCAGATCCGTATGTATTTTGCAAATCTCTATGTCCCCCACTTGGACTTGGTCCCGAATGGAATTGAAGCGTCTCTTGATGTGCTTGGTCCTCTTGTGAAATCTGGATTCCTTTGCCAAGGCAATTGCACCAGTATTGTCACAGAAGATCTTCATTGGTCCCGATGCACTAGGTATAACACCTAGATCAGAAATGAACTCCTTCATCCAGACTCATTCATTTGTTGCTTCCGAAGCAGCTATGTACTCTGCTTCACATGTAGATCCCGCCACGACACTTTGTTTAGAACTGCACCAACTTACAGCTCCACCGTTTAATAAAAATACGTATCCGGTTTGCGATTCAGAATCGTCCGGATCAGTGTCAAAGCTTGCATCGACGTAACCATTTACGACTAGCTCTTTGTCACCTCCATATACGAGAAACATATCCTTAGTCCTTTTCAGGTATTTCAGGATGTTGTTGACCGCTGTCCAGTGACCCTCTCCTGGATTACTTTGGTACCTCCCTGCCAAACTAATAGCAAGGCACACATCAGGTCTGGTACACAACATTGCATACATGATAGAGCCTATGGCTGAAGCATAGGGAACTCCTTTCATTTTCTCTCTATCTTCTGCAGTGGTCGGGCATTGAGTCTGACTCAACTTTATACCTTGTAATACAGGCAAGAACCCTTTCTTCGCCTGATCCATATTGAACCTTTTCAATACTTTATCAAGGTACATGCTTTGTGAAAGTCCAATCAAGCGTCTTGATCTATCTCTATAGATCTTAATGCCCAATATGTAAGCAGCTTCACCGAGGTCTTTCATTGAAAAACTTTTATTCAAGTATCCTTTTATGCTATCCAGAAATTCTATATCATTTCCAATCAATAATATGTCATCCACATATAATATTAGAAATGCTACAGAGCTCCCACTCACTTTCTTGTAAATACAGGCTTCTCCAAAAGTCTGTATAAAACCATATGCTTTGATCACACTATCAAAGCGTTTATTCCAACTCCGAGAGGCTTGCACCAGACCATAGATTGATCGCTGGAGCTTGCACACTTTGTTAGCTCCTTTAGGATCGACAAAACCTTCTGGTTGCATCATATACAACTCTTCTTCCAGAAATCCATTCAGGAATGCAGTTTTGACATCCATCTGCCAAATTTCATAATCATAAAATGCGACAATCGCTAACATGATTCGGACAGACTTAAGCATCGCTACGGGTGAGAAAGTCTCATCGTAGTCAACCCCTTGAACTTGTCGAAAACCTTTCGCAAAAAGTCGAACTTTATAGACAGTTACATTACCGTCATCGTCAGTCTTCTTTTTAAAGATCCATCTATTCTCAATGGCTTGCTGAGCATCGGGCAAGTCAACCAAAGTCCATACTTTGTTCTCACACATGGATCCCATCTCAGATTTCATGGCCTCTTGCCATTTTGCGGAATCTGGGCTCATCATCGCTTCCTCATAGTTCGTAGGTTCATCATGGTCAAGTAACATGACTTCCAGAACAGGATTACCGTACCACTCTGGTGTGGATCTTACTCTGGAAGACCTACGAGGTTCAGTAGACACTTGATCTGAAGTTTCATGATCAACATCATTAGCTTCCTCACTAATTGGTGTATTTATCACAGGAACTGATTTCTGTGATGAACTACTTTTCAATAAGGGAGCAGGTACAGTTACCTCATCAAGTTCTACTTTCCTCCCACTCACTCCTTTCGAGAGAAATTCCTTCTCTAGAAAGGATCCATTCTTAGCAACGAATGTCTTGCCTTCGGATCTGTGATAGAAGGTGTACCCAACAGTCTCTTTTGGGTATCCTATGAAGACACATTTCTCCGATTTGGGTTCGAGCTTATCTTGGGTTTCTTGCCAAACCACAGTTCATAAGGCGTCATCTCAACGGATTTAGATGGTGCCCTATTTAATGTGAATGCAGCCGTCTCTAAAGCATAACCCCAAAACGATAGCGGTAAATCAGTAAGAGACATCATAGATCGCACCATATCTAGTAAAGTACGATTACGACGTTCGGACACACCATTTCTTTGTGGTGTTCCAGGTGGCGTGAGTTGCGAAACTATTCCGCATTGTTTCAAATGTAAACCAAACTCGTAACTCAAATATTATCCTCCACGATCAGATCGTAGAAACTTTATTTTCTTGTTACGATGATTTTCCACTTCACTCTAAAATTCTTTGAACTTTTCAAATGTTTCAGACTTATGCTTCATTAAGTAGATATACCCATATCTTCTTAAATCATCTGTGAAGGTGAGAAAATAACGATACCCGCCATGAGCTTCAACATTCATCGGACCACATACATCTGTATGTATGATTTCCAACAAATGTGTTGCTCTCTCCATAGTACCGGAGAATGGTGTTTTAGTCATCTTGCCCATGAGGCACGGTTCGCAAGTACCAAGTGATTCATAATCAAGTGATTCCAAAAGTCCATCAGTATGGAGTTTCTTCATGCGCTTTACACCGATATGACCTAAACGGCAGTGCCACAAATAAGTTGCACTATCATTATCAACTCTGCATCTTTTGGCTTCAACATTATGAATATGTGTATCACTACTATCGAGATTCAACAAAAATAGACCACTCTTCAAGGGTGCATGACCATAAAAGATATTACTCATATAAATAGAACAACCATTATTCTCTGATTTAAATGAATAACCGTCTCGCCTCAAACAAGATCCAGATATAATGTTCATGCTCAACGCTGGCACCAAATAACAATTATCCAGGTCTAAAATTAATCCCGAAGGTAAATGTAGAGGTAGCGTGCCGACCGCGATCACATCGACTTTGGAACCGTTTCCCACGCGCATCGTCACCTCGTCCTTGGCCAGTGCTCGCTTATTCCGTAGTCCCTGTTTCGAGTTGCAAATATTAGCAATAGAACCAGTATCAAATACCCAGGTGCTACTACGAGCTCTAGTTAGGTACACATCAATAGCATGTATATCACATATACCTTTGTTCACTTTGCCATCCTTCTTATCCGCCAAATACTTGGGGCAGTTCCGCTTCCAGTGACCAGTCTGCTTGCAGTAGAAGCACTAAGTTTCAGGCTTAGGTCCAGACTTGGGTTTCTTCTCTTGAGCAGCAACTTGTTTGTTGTTCTTTTTGAAGTTCCCCTTCTTCTTCCCTTTGCCCTTTTTCTTGAAACTAGTGGTCTTGTTGACCATCAACACTTGATGCTCCTTCTTGATTTCTACCTCCGCAGCCTTTAGCATTGCGAAGAGCTCAGGAATAGTCTTGTTCATCCCTTGCATATTATAGTTCATCACAAAGCTCTTGTAGCTTGGTGGCAGTGATTGGAGAATTCTGTCAATGACGCTATCATCCGGAAGATTAACTCCCAGTTGAATCAAGTGATTATTATACCCAGACATTTTGAGTATATGCTCACTGACAGAACTGTTCTCCTCCATCTTGCAGCTGTAGAACTTATTGGAGACTTCATATCTCTCAATCCGGGCATTTGCTTGAAATATTAACTTCAACTCCTGGAACATCTCATATGCTCCATGACGTTCAAAACGTCGTTGAAGACCCGGTTCTAAGCCGTAAAGCATGGCACACTGAACTATAGAGTAGTCATCAGCTTTGCTCTGCCAGACGTTCACAACATTTGGTGTTGCTCCTGCAGCAGGCCTGGCACCCAGCGGTGCTTCCAAGACGTAATTCTTCTGTGCAGCAATGAGGATAATCCTCAAGTTACGGACCCAGTCCGTGTAATTGCTACAATCATCTTTCAACTTTGCTTTCTCAAGGAACGCATTAAAATTCAACGGAACAACAGCACGAGCCATCTATCTACAACAAACATAGACAAGCAAAATACTATCAGGTACTAAGTCCATGATAAATTTAAGTTCAATTAATCATATTACTTAAGAACTCCCACTTAGACAGACATCTCTCTAGTCATCTAAGTGATCACGTGATCCAAATCAACTAAACCACAACCGATCATCACGTGAGATGGAGTAGTTTTCAATGGTGAACATCTCTATGTTGATCATATCTACTATATGATTCACGCTCGACCTTTCGGTCTTCGTGTTCCGAGGCCATATCTGCATATGCTAGGCTCGTCAAGTTTAACCTGAGTATTCTGCGTGTGCAAAACTGGCTTGCACCCGTTGTAGATGGACGTAGAGCTTATCACACCCGATCATCACGTGGTGTCTGGGCACGACGAACTTTGGCAACGGTGCATACTCAGGGAGAACACTTCTTGATAATTTTTAGTGAGAGATCATCTTAAAATGCTACCGTCAATCAAAGCAAGATAAGATACATAAAGGATAAACATCACATGCAGTCAATATAAGTGATATGATATGGCCATCATCATCTTGTGCTTGTGATCTCCATCTCTGAAGCACCGTCGTGATCACCATTGTCACCGGCGCGACACATTGATCTCCATCGTAGCATCGTTGTCATTTACGCCATCTATTGCTTCTACGACTATCGCTACCGCTTAGTGATAAAGTAAAGCAATTACAGGGTGTTTGCATTTCATACAATAAAGCGACAACCATATGGCTCCTGCCAGTTGCCGATAACTTAGGTTACAAAACATGATCATCTCGTACAATAAAATATAGCATCACGTCTTGGCCATATCACATCACAACATGCCCTACAAAAACAAGTTAGACGTCCTCTACTTTGTTGTTGCAAGTTTTACGTGGCTGCTATGGGCTGAGCAAGAACAGTTCTTACCTACGCATCAAAACCACAACGATAGTTCGTCAAGTTGGTGCTGTTTTAACCTTCGCAAGGACCGGGCGTAGCCACACTCGGTTCAACTAAAGTTGGAGAAACTGACACCCGCTAGTCACCTGTGTGCAAAGCACGGCGGTAAAACCAGTCTCGCGTAAGCGTACGTGTAATGTCGGTCCGGGCCGCTTCATCCAACAATACCGCTGAACCAAAGTATGACATGCTGGTAAGCAGTATGACTTGTATCGCCCACAACTCACTTGTGTTCTACTCGTGCATATAACATCAACGCATAAAACCTAGGCTCGGATGCCACTGTTGGGGAACGTAGTAATTTCAAAAAATTTCCTACGCACACGCAAGATCATGGTGATGGCATAGCAACGAGAGGGGAGAGTGTTGTCTACGTACCCTCGTAGACAGTTAAGCGGAAGCGTTATGACAACGCGGTTGATGTAGTCGTACGTCTTCACGATTTGACCGATCCAAGCACCGAACGTACGGCACCTCCGTGTTTAGCACACGTCCAGCTCGATGACGTCCTCCGGGCTCCAATCCAGCGAAGCGTCGGGGATGATTTCCGTCAGCACGACATCGTGGTGACGATGATGATGTTCTACCGGCGCAGGGCTTCGCCTAAACTCCGCGACGATATGACCGAGGTGGAATCTGGTGGAGGGGGGCACCGCACACGGCTAAGGAACGATCCGTAGATCAACTTGTGTGTATATGGGGTGCCCCCTCCCCCGTATATAAAGGGGGAGAGGAGGAGGGGGCCGGCCTAAGGGGAGGCGCACCCTAGGAGGGGGAAACCTACTCCAAGTTGGTTTGCCCCCTCCCTTTCCTATTCCAAGAAGGAGGGGGAAGGAAGGAGTGGAAGAGGGGGAAGGCAAGGGGGCGCCGCTCCCCCTTCCTTGTCCTATTCGGACTCAAGGGGAGGGGGCGTGCCACTTGCCCTGGCCGGCCCCTCTCTCTCTCCACTAGGGCCCATCAAGGCCCATTACTTCCCGGGGGGGGGGGGGTTCCGGTAACCCTCCGGTACTCCGGGTTTTTCTCCGAAAACACCCGGAACACTTCCGGTGTCCGAATATAGTCATCCAATATATCAATCTTTATGTCTCGACCATTTCGAGACTCCTCGTCATGTCCGTGATCACATCCGGGACTCCGAACAACCTTCGGTACATCAAAACTTATAAACTCATAATAAAACTGTCATCGTAACGTTAAGCGTGCGGACCCTACGGGTTCGAGAACTATGTAGACATGACCTAGAACTATTCTCGGTCAATAACCAATAGCGGAACCTGGATGTTCATATTGGGTCCCACATATTCTACGAAGATCTTTATCGGTCAAACCGCATAGCAACATACGTTGTTCCCTTTGTCATCGGTATGTTACTTGCCCAAGATTCGATCGTCGGTATCTAATACCTAGTTCAATCTCGTTACCGGCAAGTCTCTTTACTCGTTCCATAATACATCATCTCATAACTAACTCATTAGTTACAATGCTTGCAAGGCTTAGGTGATGAGTGTTACTGAGAGGGCCCAGAGATACCTCTCCGACAATCGGAGTGACAAAACCTAATCTCGAATTATGCCAACTCAACATGTACCTTTGGAGACACCTGTAGAGCACCTTTATAATCACCCAGTTACGTTGTGACGTTTGGTAGCACACAAAGTGTTCCTCCGGTAAACGGGAGTTGCATAATCTCATAGTTGAAGGAACTTTGTATAAGTCATGAAGAAAGCAATAGCAACATACTAAACGATCAAGTGCTAAGCTAACGGAATGGGTCAAGTCAATCACATCATTCTCCTAATGATGTGATCCCATTAATCAAATGACAACACATGTCTATGGTTAGGAAACATAACCATGTTTGATCAATGAGCTAGTTCAAGTAGAGGCATACTAGTGACACTATGTTTGTCTATGTATTCACACATGTATCATGTTTCCGGTTAATACAATTCTTGCATGAATAATAAACATTTATCATGATATGAGGAAATAAATAATAACTTTATTATTGCCTCTAGGGCATATTTCCTTCAACAACCTCAAGTTTATATTATCAACTCTATTGGAAAAGCTCCATTGATTATATTTGGAGGTTTCGAATTTCCTCTCCCTACTGTCAAGAAAAAGTATGTTATTCTTATTGTTGGGGATTTTCATATCCCCGTTGAGGTAACTTAGTGTTATTCGGAATTTCTCCGGTTCCGTGATTATTCGGAATGAGTTTGTTAACAAGACTTGATCAACCTTGTTAGTGGGTTCATTTTGATGATCACGAGATGGATGAAACTAGAAGCACAACCTTATGTACCCTCTTTATATTTTCTGTTATTTAGTAGAAATACAGTAAAATAATATTTTTCTGTCTGTCTCCTGACTTATCCGTGCAATATAAAAATATCCTGAAAATAAAAGTCCTCAGAATGTCATGCCAATTTAATATGATTTTTTCGGAAATATTTAAGAATTTACTGTGCAAACATTACCACGGGGGGAGCTGCCACCTGGCCACGAGGGTGGAGGGCGCGCCCTACCCCCCTGGGCGCGCCCCCTGCCTCATGGGCCCACGGTGGCCCTCCTCCACTTATTCCTGCACCCATCTTCTTCCTCTGCCTCACACAAACATGAAAAACCAACTCAAGCACGAGTTCCAGCCCCCGTTACTGTGATTTTCGATCTCCTTGCTCAAAGCACCTCTTGCAAAACTGCTTGGGGAGATTGTTCCTTGGTATGTGACTCCTCCATTGGTCCAATTAGTTTTTGTTCTAGTGCTTTATTCTTTGCAAATTTGTGCTGCATAGGTGACCATGTTCTTGAGCTTGCATGTCAAATTTATATGGTTCCAAGTAGTTCCAATGCTTTATATAGGCCCTAGGCACTTGTGGGAGTTGTTGCTATCAATTTTATTGAAGTTGGTTCACTTTTATTTGAAGTTACTAAAAATTTCAGATTGTTTCATAAATAATGAAGAGACTTTTAAGGGGCTCGTCGAGCCGAAGCTCTAAGGAAAAACAAAAGGAAGAAGAGGAGAAGCCCAAATTTAATTTACCTCGCACCGCAGAGGTCCGGCCGTGTGAATGGCCCTCCGATGACTTCTTGAGGAGAGCCAGGATTTATGAGGATTTCTATTTATTGATTGAGAATGCTGGCCTCACCAACTTCCTCCACGACCAACGTCATCACTATCTCTTACTCACAAATACTTTTGTGCAAAACTTTTACTTTTCCCCTAAGAAATCACCTCCAACAGTAGAGTTTCATTTATATGACGTTGTTAAAGAGATGACATTAGCACAATTCTGCGAGGTTTGCAGAATACCCTTTGAGGGCACCTTAGATGAACCCCACCGTAACGAATTAGAAGCTTTTGTCAACACTATCACGGTGGGAGAAACCAAGAAGGTTTCTGATGCAAGGATCACTAGCATACATTATCCTGTTTTACGCTACTTTGCCTTATTTGCTAGTCGTTGCTTGACTGGACGCGGTAACTGTGGGAACCTTAGTATTCCTGATATTATTATTTTGCTCCATGGTTTATACCGCAATAACTCTGTTAGTATGGGTGGAATTGTTGCTAGATGGTTAAGTTTGAACTGTATTAAGGGCCCCATCTTTGGAGGCATTTATGCTTCACGCCTACCTGAACATTTTGAAATACCTATTAGGCATGCGGAGAAAGAAGAAACAGCGCTGCCCCGTGCTTATTTAGATTACAAAAGTATGATAGCGCATGATTTTCTTGTTAAGAGTCGCGATGGGGAGCTCAAATATAAATTATACTTTGATAAACATCACCCTGAGACTATTACTTTGCCTGCTCCTTCTTTGTTTAACTTGTTTGCAGAACCTCACATTGTTTCGTGGTCGGCTGTTGAAGCCTATCGGAATCCTGCACCAGCCCCGGAGTCGGAGCCACAAAATGAGCCTCCATGACTATCTGTTTATTCTTGGGATCCAGAGGAGGCTGCCAGCCAGTGGCAGTCAGAGTCTTCTTCGTCACACTACGACCCCAGCTACACCTACGGGTATCCGCCAGGCCATCCCTGGCAATAGACCAACTTAGGCCAAAAGCCTAAGCTTGGGGGAGTACGTATTTCCCACCGACATTACATTCATGTTCACACACACTCATTGCTAGATGTCGGTGCTCATACTCTTTCACTGTAATATCCAAGTTAGTTTAAATTTCTTTTTCTAGCTTTCTTTTTGTGTGTTTGATAAACTTTAAGAAAAACAAAAAAAAATTAGTTAGTTTACTTTTCATGCCTGTAGTAGAATTAAAAAGAAAACCCAAAAATATTTCCCGTTCTTCTTTTTATTTGTTCGGAGCTTTCCCGTGTAAATAGTTTTTATTTCTTTTCCTTTCTTTGGGGGTCGAGAAGACTATATTGAAAATGCTTAGTGGCTCTTATATGCATGATTGATTATTTAAACTTAGAGCCCATATTACTTGTCTTCTCTCTTGAGTTGAATGCTTCCAGATCCCAGCTTAGTCCAATGAACGTGCACTCTTATTATTATACACACCGTTCGGTCGTGCAAGTGAAAGGCAATAATGATGATATATGATGGACTTATTGAGAAGAGAAAAGCTGGTATGAACTCGACCTCTCTTGTTTTTGTAAATATGATGATTCATCATTCCTGATTCAGCTATTATGAAGTAAACATATTTGCAATGACATTTAGAGATTATAGTTGCTTGTGCCATGCTTGATTACTATGAGTTATAATGGTTTACCTTGTGTGCCAACATGCTATTAGAATGATTATGATGTGGTATGATGGGGTGGTATCCTCCTTTAAATGCATTGAGTGACTCAACTTGGCACATGTTCACGCATGTAGTTGAATCCAATCAACATAGCCTTCATGATATTTATGTTCATGGTGGATTATATCCTACTCATGCTTGTATTCGGTGTGAATTAATTTTAATGCATGTTTACGACTGTTGTCGCTCTCTCAGTTGGTCGCTTCCCAGTCTTTTGCTAGCCTTCACCTGTACTAAGCGGGAATACTGCTTGTGCATCCAAACTCCTTAAACCCCAAAATTATTCCATATGAGTCCACTATACCTACCTATATGCGGTTTTTACCTGCCGTTCCAAGTAAATTTGTATGTGCTAAACTCTAAACCTTCAAATAAACATTCTGTTTTGCATGCTCGAATAGCTCATACACTACAGGAATCACGTAATTTTCCGTCTGTGACGATATTTGCCGTCAGCTTTTCGTCGTGCATGACGGCAAAGACCACTTTTCCCGTCAGCTGCAGACGGCAAAGAATGACTGACAGCGAATACATACTTTGCCGTCTGTAAAAAAAAGGATGACGGCAAAGATACGTTGCCGTCTGTGAACGAAAGATGCAGACGGCAAAGAAATATTTTGCCGTCTGTAGAAAAACTGCAGACGACAAAGAATCTTTGCCGTTTGTGATTTTTTATTAGAGACGGCAAAGGAGAAACACACCCATGCGGATCGGTCACGCGGATCGATGACGTGGCAGCATCAGATCCACCCGCACTCGTTGCATTATCCTGTGCAGGATCCACCACCGTGGCCTCGACCCACCAAGGGTCCCCACTACTCACGATCGATCCCCTCGATCCCTCATCTCTATCCACCCACCGCTGCCTTATCCCCTCGTCTCTCTCCTGCTCCTCTCACGCTCTCCCCTTCATCTCTCTCCTGCCGCACCAGCTCGCCCCTCGCCGCTCAGAGACGCAGCACCTCCCGCCTCGCCCCTCGCCGCTACCTCTCACCGCTCGCTGCCGAACCTCCTCCTGCCTCACCGCTACCCCACAACGCTCGCAGCCGGACCTCCTCCTGCCTCGCTGCTGCTCCTCACCGCTCGCCACCCGTAGCCGCCCCACTGGCGATGCAGAGAGCAGCGCCGGTCGCGCATGGCTGCTGCCTCTCGCCACCGCCAGCCGTGCAGGGCCGGTAGTCCTCTTCACACGGAGACACGACACCACCTCCCGCCTCGACGAGCGGTGGCCTATGGCGGCCCTCACCATATCCGGACGACCTCCACCCGAGCTCCAAGTTCTCCATCGCCTACCCGTCGCCACCTGATCTGCAGGGTTCCGCGACCACCCTGCCTCCCCGACCACCTGATCTGGCCGCTCTCTGTCTTCGGTCATGGCGGCCCTCCCCGCTCGGCGATGTGCAGCGCCTGGACTTCGAGGTCCACCGTGACGATGCAGTGAAGAAGAAGACGAGGGACCGGATTGCTTTTTAATCTTTAGTTCCAGTGTGCTTTATGTAATACACGAGGACTGATTTAGGACTTGTGCTAATGATAGGGTCCTCTGTGTAAATTTGTATCCACAGGTTGACTGACGCAATCTCTAGGCCTTTCTGTGTCTTTCACCTGTTAAAAAACAAGCAGTTCAAAAAAGTGATGTTTATGATTTTGCCTATGTTTCTTTCACCTGTGCATTGTTGGTTTAATTAATTTATTTTACAAAAAATCTTTGCCGTATGTGGCATTTAGACCGACGGTAAAGATTGCGTATAGCTGACGGCAAAGGTATTTTTCTTTGCCGTCTGTTATCAAATTGGCTGACGGCAAAACATGAGTTTGGCTGACGGCAAAGACTTTGTCGTCTTCTTGACGTTAAGCTGACGGCAAAGTATTCTTTGCCGACTTATCTTTGCCGTCTGACTTTGCCGTCAGCTTCCTGACGGCAAACTCTTTGCCGTCTGAATTTCCTTCTTCGCCGTCTGTACATGCCTGACGGCAAACAACCTGTTTCCTGTAGTGATATGTCAACTAGAGCTGCCCTTATCTTCCGTGTTAGGCGGGTTATTCTCAAGAGGAGTGGACTCCGCTCCTCATTCACGAGAAAATGGCTGGTATCTGGAATGCCCAGTCCCATGCTTTGTGCAAACTAAATCAAAATAACTGCAAACAAAACTCCCCTTGGGACCCGTTGAATGTTGGAGGCACTCGTTGTTTCGAGCAAGCCATGGATTGATGTTTGTGGAGGAAGGGGAGTATAAACTTTACCATTCTGTTTGGGAACCGCCTATAATCTGTTTAACATGGAAGATATCGTCGTCTTTTAGTTGTTATGTTGACAATGAAAGTATGCCGCTCAAAATATAATTTATCTCTATTTCAAAATCGAGCTCTGACAACTCTACAAATCCCTGCTTCCCTCTGCGAAGGCCCTATCTAGTTACTTTTATGTTGAGTCATCACCCTTATTAAAAAGCACCCGCTGGAGAGCACACTGTCGTTTGCATTCATTATTATTGGTTTATATTGGGTATGACTTGGCTGGATCTCTTTTACCATGAATTACAATGTTTAGTTACTCCTTGATCTTTAAAGGTGCTCTGCATTTATGTTTTGCGGTCTCAGAAAGGGCTAGCGAGATACCATTTTGTTATATCATGTTATGATTATTTTGAGAAAGTGTTGTCATCCGAGTTTTGCCACGGTGTTGTTTTTTGTGCAGAAAATAAAAATTCTCGGAATGTCCTGAAACTCCATGGAACACCTTAGAAAAAATAAAGAAAAATCCTCGCAAAAGATGAAGACCAGGGGGCCCACACCCTGCTCACGAGGGTGGGGGCGCCCCCCTGGGCGCGCCCCCCTACCTCGTGGGCCCCCTAGTGGCCCTCCGACGCCAACTCCAACTCCATATATTGGCTTTCGGGGAGAAAAAATCAGAGAGAAGAAATCATCGCATTTTACGATACGAAGCCGCCGCCAAGCCCTAATCTCTCTCGGGAGGGCTGATCTGGAGTCCGTTCGGGGCTCCGGAGAGGGGATTCGTCGCCGTCGTCATCATCAACCAACCTCCATCACCAATTTCATGATGCTCACCGCCGTGCGTGAGTAATTGCAACGTAGGCTTGCTGGACGGTGATGGGTTGGATGAGATTTATCATGTAATCGAGTTAGTTTTGTTAGGGTTTGATCCCTAGTATCCATTATGTTGTGAGATTGATGTTGCTATGACTTTGCTATGCTTAATGCTTGTCACTAGGGCCCGAGTGCCATGATTTCAGATCTGAACCTATTATGTTTTTATGAATATATGTGTGTTCTAGATCCTATCTTGCAAGTCTATAGTCACCTACTATGTGTTATGATCCGGCAACCCCGAAGTGACAATAATCAGGACCATTCCCGGTGATGACCATAGTTTGAGGAGTTCATGTATTCACTATGTGCTAATGCTTTGTTCCGGTTCTCTATTAAAAGGAGGCCTTAATATCCGTTAGTTTCCAATAGGACCCCGCACACGGGAGGGTAGGACAAAAGATGTCATGCAAGTTCTTTTCCATAAGCACGTATGACTATATACGGAATACATGCCTACATTACATTGATGAACTGGAGCTAGTTCTGTGTCACTCTATGTTATGACTGCTACATGACGAACCACATCCAGCATAATTATCCATCGCTAATCCGGTGCATACGAGTTTTCCATATACTGGTTCTCGCTTATTTACTTTTCCGTTGCTACTGTTACAATCACTACAAAATATCAAAAACATTACTTTTGCTGTCTTTACTTTTGTTACCGTTACCACCACTATCATATTACTTTGCTACTAAACACTTTGCTGCAGATACTAAGTTTCCAGGTGTGGTTGAATTGACAACTCAGCTGCTAACACTTGAGAATAATCTTTGGCTCCCGTCGTGTCGAATCAATAAATTTGGGTTGAATACTCTACCTTCGAAAACTGTTGCGATCCCCTATACTTGTGGGTTATCACACGCCTCCACCGAGCGGTGTCCTCGAACTCACGCGCGATCGGCTTGATCACCCGCTCACCGCTGCCGTGCGACCAACTTGGCCCGTCAGTTGCGCGCGCCTCCGCAGGTCCTGTGAAGATTGTCTCCGAGTTCAGCGCGCCCCTCCGTCGATCGAGCAACGGGCTGCCATTGTGTCGTCCCGTCGGGCCGCAGCGCAGCCGCCCCCTGGTTCTCCTCGCGGCCGCATTGACTCGTGTGTCGCCGCTGCATCGCCCCTATGGGCCGTAGTGCCGCGATACGCGGTCCTAGCCGCCGCCCCGAGGCCTTCCCCGCGGTTGCACCGACCCGCGCTCCGTCGCTGCACCGCCCCTTCGGCCGTAGCGCCACGGCCCGTGGTCCCCGTGGCCGCCCCGAGGTCTTCCTACCGTCGCCCCGACCTGCCCGTGGCCGCTGCGTGGACCCTTCGGGTCATAGCGCCGCGGCCTGCGGTCCACTCTGCCGTCACCGCGCGTCGACCTCCCGTGGTATGTGCCGCGCCGTCTGCCTTGGCACGGGAATGCCACCGTCCGCGCTGGTCTTCGTCATGCTATCAGGGTTCTTCGCCTACTTCGAGCACCGCCACCACACTCCTAACCTAGCCGTCGCCGCCGCCGCCAGGCCGCCATCGCCGCTCTTATTTGGCCGCCGCCGCCGCTACCTCCGTAGCGCCGCCGTCGCCGCCCGTCCACCCCCTTCATCTTCGTCCAAGCACCAGCCCGTCACCAGCGTCGTCTACCCCGACCACTTCGTCTACTCCGACCACTGTTGGTGACATCGGCCCTGCTCCGATGGACGCCTCAATTGTCGTGGAGTTCTTATCTGCTGGCCCCTCCGACTTCTCCGACATGGCGTATAGCTCGTGCAGGTCCCCCGTCTACGCATGTCCGGTGCTCGCAACACCGATGCGTGCCTTCATCCACGACGCGTCCCCGGGCCCGGCAAGCCTGGTCGGCGCTTCGTCAACTTCGTCTTCGTCCGTCTACGCATGCCCGGTGCTGGCAACACCGGTGCGTGCCTTCATCCACGATGTGTCCCCGGGCTTGGCAAACCCGCCGCGACGCGTCGTCAACAACATCTTCTTCCCGGCGCACCACTACTTCGACACCACTGCGCCCATGCTAACTTGGCGCCCCCTTGCGCCCGCGGCTCCACGTTGACTTCCTTGAGACCGGCCATCCTGACTCGACATTGACCACGGCATTCTTCGCATGGCTACCTCGACCACGGCTCCACCACCCACGCTCTCGGCTACATCGACAAACGGCACAAAGGGCTACCGCCTTGCTTGAGCAACCTCGTCGGTTTCCACTCCAGCCACGACTTTCGCGATGCATCGACCATTATGACTGTGGGGGGGTGTCCATCGGCTTGCCTTCTGATTCTTCTCCAGTCTCATCGTCTGCATCGCTACCGTTGTGACTGCGGGGGGATGTTGAGTATAATGTTTATTTAGGAAACATAGGATAGCGTAGGATTTGTTCCTGCCTTTACTTGTACTCCAAGATGACCATGTACTCCTATATATATGCCTATGAGGCTCAAGCAATACAATTAAAACTATTCCATCAAATCCCTCTCTCCCTTTTAACACTTGCCGATTGCCATCAAAAGCAAAATATCCTCATTGGGCTTAAAGTTGGTTCCGCGAACAGCTTTCTTGTTCGACGAGTCGGAGGCCTCGAGATGATCAAATTCCCTATTTTGGCCAGATGCATGATCAAAAAGCGACAATGATGTGCCCTCAAGATCAATATCATTTGTCTTGGAATCACTAATCATATTACTGGGAAATAATTCGTTGTTGAGGGCCGATCCCGCTAATTCAAAAAATCATAGATAAATCACAAAGAATACACATCTTCCAATAATTTTCCACGGTCACCTCACATTTAATCCAAAAAAAAAAACGAATACAACGCAAAGCAAAGATTTTTTTTTTACCTCTTCACTGTTTCTATTCATGCGTACGACTAAGAAGCCTCCCTAGTTTCGCACGCCATAGGGAGAAAGCAGGGCTGGACAAAGGCAGCGGCGCAGCCTTTCCCTGTCATGTTCTTTGGTCTCTTCGCTGAGGACCAATGCGGCACTACCAGGTAAGCCACAGCCTCTATGCATTGTCATTTGGTTTGCCACTTGTAAGCCGGGCTCTTCGCCGACAGGACGGAGGCCGGCCGTCGGAGCCGTAGGAGGCGTAACAACTGTTGAAGTCACTGTATTCGAGTACAATTCGATGGAATCTAACACGGGGTTGAGGCATCGTCCATGTCGTTAACGACGGGGTCTGGTGACGACCAGAAGCGGTTAAATGTTGCGCTATGACGAGGGAGAGGAGGCGGTGGCATGGGCCGGAAGAACAACCGGGAGGAGTGCACTACAAATATCTTCCCACAACCACTAAATATGGAGGCTCGCGGGCCTGGTTTGGAGCGTGCTCCAAAACTAATGGCTATCGAGGGTGGGTTTCGGCTCTGCTAAAGCGTTCTTTCGACCAAATTCACTATATCGACTGTTATTACGGGATCGGGCCAAAATGATGACTATGCTAGCCTTGTTCTTATTACATCTTGTTGGGTTACCACGTGCAACTAAGATGCAAAATGACGAATCAATTTTATTTTTGTTGGGTTAACTTGTTGGTGTTGTTGTACGGTTCCTCCTAAACACACTAGCTAACAAATACTTGTGATTTTCTAATCAATGGAAAATGCATAAAGTAATAAACGTAATGGAGTTTGGAGCTAAATGACAATGGCGATTTGTAATTTTTCTATGGCAAGACGCAGTATTCCAATCAAGCATCCTGTAGACTGTGAGCGGCCATTTTAACAAGGCGTATATACCTCGTAGTAAAATATCACTTGATTCTCGAAAAAAAAGAAGTAAAAGTGTAGCTATTTCCATAATCTCTATAGTCCAATTTGTGGTAAAGCTTGACCCTAATATCTTATACACTAGGAATAAATTTAAAGGACCTACACTTGAATAGTCTTGATAGACTCGAAATTTGGAGGAAGAATCCACATGCCAGGCGAGCGAACAACTACATAAGATCCCAACGATTTGATTCTCAACATGACACTATTACTCTCTTGCAAAGGATATGCAATGTCACCATGGCCATCGAAACTCGTCAAGTACGTCACATCATCAGCATAGACGCAGCTTCTCTGCACCTCGCTGCGTCCGGTCATTGGGATGTACACTGCTTTGGACCATTTGCCCCCCAAAAACAAAGCACAATCACCCAAGTTCATTACTTCCTCCCACATGCCAGCATACCCCGTCGTTGAGTCATCAACAAGCTTAAACACCCTGAAAGAGGGTACACGGCTAATGCCATGCCAGGTCCTCGCTACCAATGCCAGCTTTCCATGCAACTCAACAATGTAGTTCGGGTGCACGAATGGGGCGTTACACATTCGGATTTGCAACCGGCGGGGTTCGCCGATGATCACCGGCCCATGGACTTTGTTCACACCTATTTCGAACATGAGTAGCTCTCCTATGGTGATGCCATAGAGTTGACCATTGTAGAATATTATGTCGAGGGGCCGTAGTCCATCAATTTGTTTTATCCTCCAACCATTGTCTGGATAACCAATCCCGCAAACAGCGATAGCGCTATCGTACAGATAAATATCTTTGACGTGGGAGACCTTGGCAGCGATGATGCAGCGTCTTGAGGTGGGAGGTTTTGAGAAGACAACCTTCCGGACCGAGACACGTTGGCGCATGTTGTTTGCGGGGAAGGGCACCTCGATGCCAGAAAATAGGTTGACGGTTGCAAGTTCTAGGTTGGGCCCTTGCATGGCGACCCAGCCATCGTCGTGAGATCCCACCAAGTGCTTGCCGATCGCCTCACTCGGCAGTCGGATGCGCACGACCCCGCCGTCCTCCGGGCAGTACACGCTCTTCATATTGCTGTTGTCGCGGTCGTCGTCCTTACAATTCGACAAGACAAGCCATGGTAGAGCGGGTGGCTGCTCGGACCCCGCCATCCTCATGGCGATTGCGGCTGCTCGCCACGACCTGCACGCGGCGGCGAAGCGGACACGGTGGGGCAGGCCGGTGATCTTGGTGTAGACCTCGCGGAGAAGATCGTCGGGGAGATCGCTCCATTGTGCTGGCTTCATCGATGGCGCGCCCCGTATGATCTGTGTACGGCGCAAGCCGCCGGTCGTCGATCGCTGTTTGACTGAGATCCGGTTACAGAGCTAGCTAGGTTTAACACGTACGTCTGGGATTTAAAAAGAGCTCCCACGTATCGGTGTTTCAGCTGGGCTGGCTTGAGAAGCTGTGGGCCGGTACTTTTAACTGGGCCCACCCCCGCGAGTAGATGAGATAGGCTACTGCTAGGCCACGTCGTCTTCACTCTCTGTCCCGGCCAAATCCCGCTCTGGAGCACCGGAGTGCTCCGCCGTCCTTCCAAAGCTAGCATGCCCAGCAGAGCTTGCATGCATGCTCAACCATGGTTTGATCCTAATTAATCTCCTGTGTACCTAGTTAGCTATCCATGGTCCGATGGTCGATCTAAGCAAGTCAAACGATGAACTAAATCACGCTTGTACCTTCTGCCGGTGTATAGTATGCATAAAACGATGAACAGTAAAGTATGGCATAAACTTAAAATGGATATTTATGGTTGGAGAGTGGCGTTTCGGTGAAAAATGACATTTCTTGTGGCATTTTAAAAAAAAATAAAAAAATGCCTCGTGAATAGCTGTAATCAAGCATAAAAAATTGTAATTTTTACACAAGCCGCAAAAAATGTCTTTTTTAAACGAAACTTGATGCACACACATATAATGTCCGGATTTACAACGGGATTTTTTTCTGGATTTTTTTTATTTTTTAAAATGTATATTTAGACAATGAATGCATATAAACCTATGAGCCAAAGTGAATTTCCAACCAACCAATTTAATGCTCGGTCAGGTATCTCTAGAGTGAGAAGCCACATGCTACCTTAAGGACTAGCCACTACTAGGGAAAAGCATATACACAGAATCTTACCAGCAGCGTGCTTTAAAAACTGGCGCTGCTGCTAAGTAGCAGTAGCGCGCGCGGACAAAACTCGCTGCTGAAACAAGTTTATCAGTAGCGCGCACACTCAAAGACGCGCTACTGCTAAAATTCCCACGACGCCGCCGCGAGGCCAGTTATAGCGGCAGTGCGTTAATACGAAGAGCGCTACTGCTACGGGTCGTAGCAGTAGCGCATTTACGCAATAACCGCTACTGCTAAGTTAACTAGTCGCAATCCAGATCCACAGATCCACACACTCACTCGATCTCCCCCTCAACCCCCTGCGCCGTCGGTCCTCCCCCGTCGCCCCTCCTCCGATCTGCACCGCCGCCACCTCATCCTCCTCGCTGGACTCGGTACCGGCATCCTCCTCCATCCTCCCTCCACTCGCCGCCAGCCGGCCCCTCCTCGTTCCGCCTTCCTCCTCCGTCATACTCTCTACTCCCTCCTCGAGTCGCCCCTCCTTCTCCCTCCTCCCTGCTACATTTTGATTTAGTAGGCTAGTTTATATGCAACATTTTGATTTAGTTGATATGATTCAGTTGATTTAGTAGGCTAGTTGATTTAGTTGATTTAGAACATTTTCATTTAGTTGATTTAGTAGGCTAGTTGATTTAGTTGATTTAGAACATTGTGTCATTTAGTTGATTTAGTATGCTAGTGGATTTAGTATGCTAGTTGATTTAGTATGCAGCATTTTATTGGTATTTTTTCTGTACATGGATAGGTAGATACTTTTGTTTTTTTGTAATAAGTTATTTTTTGGCAAAATGTAGGTGCCAATTTAGATAAATTTGCCACTTGTTTTTTGATCAATTATCTTAGGCAATAGGTGCCATCGAAATGCTTTGGTAGGTGGTACCTTGTCATCTAATCGTTAATCCTTCGCTCATATTGCTTTATGAAAATGGCGCCACCACCACCACCACCACTATGTCGACTGTGCAAGTCAAGGTGCGCCAGCAGCCTTGCAACTGGCAAGCTGTTCGGCATCTACTTCCAGCCGAGTTTTCTTCATGCGGCGGTAAGAAATTAGATGAAATATAACAACTATTTTATTTTTAGTGTTGACATTACTGCATTGTGTCATTTTGCTTTTCTTACATAGATCGTCTCATGCAATGTGAGGTTGAAATTCAACAAGCTAACAGGAGACACTGTGACATTTGAGGCTCCTGGGGGGCCGTACAATATGCAGATCGAGAAAGGACACAATATGTCACAGATTGGAGGAGATGGATGGGCCCGTTTCCTCGCCCGCATGCGGCTTGCTGGTGGTGAGTTGACCAGCTTCTCCTCCAGAGCAGATAGACCCAAGCTGGCTGTCATTTATCTCATCCTGGTGGAAGATGATGAAGATGACGAAGATGATGAAGATGACGAAGATGATGCAGATGACAAAGATGATGAAGATAATGAGGACCCACTTCATGAAGCCATCGTAGCTCAAAGAATGAGGCTGAGCGAGGATGAGGTGTGCAACCTATGGGACATAATTCCGCCACGTGATGACTTTGTCGAGGTGCCATTCGTGACCCGCCTGACAAGTACCATGGTCGATCAGCATGAAATGGTATGTTATACGTACTGACTGTAGTAATTTGATGATATATATATATATATATATATATATATATATATATATATATATATATATATATATGCTTTATTGTTATACTTACAAATGCAAATTATCCGATGATATGCTTAGTGAATCCGATGAAATGCTTAGTGTAGAGTCCAATGATATGCTTAGTAGAATTCATGATTAATTAGTACAAATGCGTAGTACTGTGTCTTTTGATAGTGTAGAAATCTAGACTTAATAGAAATATATTTGCAAGAGTATATGTGAGGCTATTTATTAATTGATATGTTTTTCTTATTCAGAAATTGCCAAAGAACCTATTTGTGAGTTGTGGTATCGAGCCTGATGAAGAAGGCTCAGCTGGACTACGCCTTACCGCAAGGGGCTCCGTCACCACCTGTACTTATCGCATGGACACAGACGGTCGCACACACTTAAACTCGGTTGGGTGGAAGAGATTCCTCGTTGGAAAGAATCTTCGTGTTGGACAGGCCATCCTAATTACTATCAGAAACACCCACCGCCCAGGCTTGAGGATGATGATCGTCGTCGATATCGTCTAGAACTACATATGTGTGGCTATATCATCTAGAACTACATATGATGATCGTCGTCGATATCATGTAGAACTACATATGATGATCGTCGTCAATATCATCTAGAACTAAATATGATGATCGTAGTCGATGTCACCTTGTACTGCTTGAGGATGCATGTTGAGTATAATATGAAATTGTAATCTAGTACTTCCTCGGTTCCAAATTACTCGTCGTGGTTTTAGTTCAAATTTGAACTAAAACCACGACGTTTGAACTAAAACCACGACGGGTAATTTGGAACCGAGGGAGTACTACCTAGTACCTATAATGCTTTATGAAATTGATATCTAGTAGAACTAGTATCTAAAAATTGCAGTTTACTGAAGCCGGAATGGGGAAATGGTGGAAGATATAACAGTAGCGCGGGAGCAGGAAATCGCTACAGCTAACTAATAGTAGCGCGTTCGGGAAATGCGCTGCTGATATAGTCAATAGTAGTAGCGCGGGTACAGACAGCGCTACTACTAACGGTTAGCTGTAGCGCCTTATTCGTAGCGCGGGTGCCCGCGCTGCTGATAGCCTCAAAACCCACGCTGCTACTAGGGTTTTCCTTAGTAGTGAGCCGCTACTAATGATCGTCTGTGGTTAATCGCCTCCCGGCCAATTCAAGACAGTCAAGTAAACCACATCCTCACGATACAGTTCCACGACACCACACCACACCACGACCATCCGCTAGCACTTACACTACCTTGGGACCATCTTCGTCCCAAGAAGATAGCATACTCATTGTTTCGTCGACAAGTTAAAACACCTTAAGGAAAGCCTCGTTGTCGTAGCAGGTCCTCATCCCTATGGCCATCCTGTCATGCAACCCAACAATGTAGCATGGGCACACGAGGCAACACATTAACTTTTACCACTTACCATCGTTGTCGTGTGGGTGTCACTGGTGACCACGTGTGCTCTTTTACCACTCACCATTCATTTGGGCAGCCAATCCAGCACGAGGTCGCACAAGTAGATGAAGGTGGCATGGATGTAGCCGCCCAAGGTGGAGTTCTTTGAAAATATGATCATCCTAGTGATGCATGGGCCACAATGATTTCCTCATACCGCTCCTCCCCTTTGTTCCACGAAGAGCGCCAACTCTATGTGAGAGAAGAGGTTCACCCTCCAAGAAGTGAATTATGCCTGAGTTTGGTGATCCAATCACTGTCATGGGATCCCACATGCCTTCTGACAACCGCCCTGTGCATAATCGAGATGCTCAAGCCAAAACCACATCTTGTCATCATGATGAGGACCGTCCTCATCTTGACAAAACCACATCTTCATGGTGAGGACCGTCCTCTATGGGGCCTGATGAAGTCATGTAGTGTTGTGTGTCACTACATCTTGTCATCACCACAAATGAGGCACATGTGCTCATGTGACGTCGCGTGCCACCGCAAGATTACGACGCCTCACCATGACCGATACGCAACTACAAAGCAGACACAATCAAGAGAGGCGGCGATCCTGGAGTAGACTGTGCCCAAAAGATTTCCCAGGAGATCGGACTAGTGCAGCCGCCTTTTTGTGATGTTGTGGCCGCCGTCGCTGCTGGTCATCTAAGTCCAAGATGACATGTTTCTCCTTCGACTACGAGCAGTCTTCGAAGCAAATTTGTTGTAGATGCTCTATGGCATTGTTTCAAAAATGGAAAACTTCATATCATAGCTCCCTTGTGGATTTAGGGAGCCAGGAAAAGTTTGCACCTTTTGATACAAATCAATGATAGATATTAGAAGTTTAGAACTTACTATTTCATCGGTAAGAGCAATTTACTCTATAATAGGTTGAGATGTCGATAAAATTCTGAATTTCAGGAGACACTGAAATATGAACCTCTCGATCAAAATATTTCAGAAATTTCAGAGGTACACATATGATTTCAAAAGTTTCAGAAAAATCAAGAGAATGAAAGGGCGAAAATGCAAATCGAAATCACTGGGAAATTCATCAACCACGCTAATACTCAATCGTGGATTACGTGAAAGAGAAGATGTTTGTTTGTTTAGAATAAAAAGTCAGGAGTTAACTTTTAATACCCCTAAAATACAAGTACGGTTCCTGTACGGCATAGGATCCGTTTTAGCCTTTCGGATATAGAGCCGTGTCCTAAATAAGACACTTGTATCCTAGGCCTCTCATATATAGTGGGGGTAAACACACGATGTAACATATGTCAACATAATAGCACAGGAACGCAGGGAAAGCCGGCGGCATCAGCATCCAGGGCGACCGGGCGCGGTATTGTAGCGGTGTCATGGGAAGTAGCGCCCATAGTCAGGCCCCGGGATGTAGCCATAACGGTGAACCTCGTTAACAAATTTTGATGTCGTGCTCGCGTGATTGCTTGGTTTTCGATGATCGACGAAGCCTTGAAATTTACTCTAACAAATGGTATCATGAGCTAAGCTATGAGGTGGCTGTTTGGTTGATCTAGAAGAGACGAAGATACCGATGTTTCGATCAGGCGTCGGTGATGCAATCGGAAAATACGGCGCGGCAACGCAATTGTGTGGAGCAGCGTCGAATTGGATTCCAAGTCGGCGAGATCGAATCGTGACCTGCAGGCTGCAGCGGTAGCGTGGCAACGCTGTTTGGCAAGGTACGGTCCAGCACGGCGGCTGAAGGCGGGCCAGCGGAGCCCAACGCAGGCGCGCGTACCTGTTGTTGCTGGGCGAGCCAGCGGCAGGTTCAGCGGTTCTCTGTGCAATCAGAAACAGCAATTGTGAGATTTGTTCTGGAAACAAAAGAGGGACCAAGTCCCGGAGGGTTCGCTCTCGTGTCCGGACCGGACTGTTGGCCGTGCAAGCGCACGTTAAAAGGCAGCCGCAGGGACGCACAGAGGCAGATTGATTCGAGCAGAGAAAATTCATCATTGGTTCGGTGCATCCATCGGGAAGGCAAGGGCTGGGCTAAAGCAATTAGCTTAGCATTGGAGTTGAGCCACGGGAGCCACACCACGTGAAGGCCAGGAGTGACTTTTTGGTTGGAATTGCTATTAGTATGTGGAGACTGTTCGTGTACTTGGGCATCACGTTGATAGCTTGGATATTTTTCACAGGTTAGCCGTACAAAGAACCATGGCACCATCGGGTATCAGGTTTGAAGTGGAAAAGTTCGACGGAACTGAAAACCTTGGGTTATGGCAAAAAAGGGTGAAAAAATTTATTGGCACAACATTGATGCTGGAAGGCGTTGCCGGAAGTCATGTCAGCTATGATGGAATTATCATGTGATGGATGGAAATTTGCGGAAGATGATTTGCGAGCCTCGAGCATGTTGTACAGTCAAACATGTTCGGCCGGGTCAGACTTCTCAGTTTGACGGATCGACGTGAGTCGGTTGGTACAGAAGACGGCGGTGGGATCGGCGACAACGACATAGGAGCGTGATGCTGATGGTGACCGACTTCTGGGGCATGGAAACACGTGGCGCATGCCGGAGGGCTTGTGTGGCTTCGACAAGACTATAGTGCGAGGTTGATTCAAGGTGGTGTATGTCGGTGTCAAAACCAGCGGATCTCGGGTAGGGGGTCCCGAACTGTGCGTCTAAGGCTAATGGTAACAGGAGACTGGGGATATGATGTATACCCAGGTTCGTGCCCTCTCGATGGAGGTAATACCCTACTTCCTGCTTGATTGATCTTGATGATATGAGTATTACAAGAGTGGATCTACCACGAGATCAGAGAGGCTAAACCCTAGAAGCTAGCCTATGGTATGATTGTTGATGATAATGAAGATCCGTCCTACGGACTAAACCCTCCAGTTTATATAGACATCGGAGGGGGCTAGGGTTACACATGGTCGGTTTATAGAGGAGGAGATCTACATCCGGGTCGCCAAGCTTGCCTTCCACGCCAAGGAGAGTCCCATCCGGACACGGGACGAAGTCTTCTATCTTGTATCTTCATAGTCCAACAGTCCGGCTGTCCGGATACCCCCTTATCCAGGACTCCCTCAGTAGCCCCCGGATCAGGCTTCAATGACGATGAGTCCGGCGCGCGGATTGTCTTCGGCATTGCAAGACGGGTTCTTCTCCAAATCCGGTGCACCCGTCGTGGCGAGTAGTGTCCGGCCTCCCAGTGAGGTTGTACTCCTCGGCTTCTGTGCTTCAATAATGGCCACCTCCACGTGTTGATCGAAGGTGAGGGGCCGGGGCATTTTTGCATTTGACACCCTAATCCCGTAGATGAATCGTCTATTTGAGGGGACGGGGATCTTCAGATCCAAATCACACCATCTTCCCCCAAGCAAACATTCCGCAGAGCGTGCCCAAAAGAGGCCATCCCATCATGACTGGTCGCCGCAGCCCTGCTCGCCGCTCCCCCAGCCCGAAGCCAGCGGATTGGGAAAAGTGTTCCATCCCTCACAGCCACCTAATAGAGCTGCAGACCAAAGGGTTTCTTCCGCCCGCATACATGGTCCCCGTCCGACCCGGACTAGCCACCTATAATGGCGGGGAGCAAGCGGAGAGATTCCCCAACCCTTCTCTGGGGGAGCGGGTATGCCTTGTCCCGTATCTGCTAAGAGGTGTCGGGTTTCCAATCCACCCATTCCTCCGTGGGCTCCTGGAGTTTTACGGTCTCCAGTTGCATAATCTTACCCCTGCCTCCATACTGCATTTTGTGGGCTACGTTGCCCTCTGCGAGCTGTTCCTGGGCTGCGAAGCTCATTTCGAGCTATGGAAGAGGTTATTTTGCCTCGTCCCAGGCAACCAGGAGGGATCTATATATCAAGTGGGTGGAGCCGAAATGTGGTGCATCGCCCAGACCGGATACCTGTCCGGTACTCCAAAGAAGGCGTCCGAAGACTAGCCCTTGGAGTGGTTTTATGTTGATGACGTGCCCCTTCCGGACCCAGTCCGGACGGGCCTTCCTTAGTTCACCAACACTCCGCTGAAGAAATGCCAAAACTGGCGCCCTTGGAGCCCCCAGGAGGAGGAAAACAGGGAAGTCTTTTATCTGATGAGCCGGATACAAACATTGGCCAAATCAGGATTGACAATAATCGAAGTCATGTAAATATGCATAATAAGGGGAGTGGAGCCACTTCAATATAGGGGAAAACCCATGTGGCACTTCAATGGAGAAGATGATGCCTCCCGCTGTGGTCGCAAAGGTCCGGACTCCGCTACATCTTTGGCGAGGATACTGTCTGAGTTGTATAAAGGAGAAGAAGAGGAGTTCCTCCGCGTCAAACCGCGGGACCGATTTCCATGTATAACCCTCGAAGCTGGGTAAGTTGCCATCTTTTACTCGACTCTATTCATTCTCACCTTCTTTGTCGTAATTATTTATCTTGTCGTTTCAAAACAGGAGCTAAGGAGGGCCGTGAAAGGGTTCAACAGCCCCTCTCCGCAGCCAGAGGATCCCGGCCGGGCTCTTGATGTCGGACTTGAAGAAGATCCGGACATACCCGTGGAATTCGTCGATGGGATTTTCTATCACGCGAGCAGTGACGGCTCCTTAGTGGCCATCGTCGCGGATTATCCCGGACTGCTTCCCGCGTCGCACGTATGTAATGTAGGGGTTCCAACCTTCCAAAAGAATTCATGACGCTCACATGCCGTATTTTTACAGAAACGGAAGTCGGGACGTCACGCGGAACCCGCGGGGCCTTCTCAACAAGGGGCGCCTAGACAAGGTAGGCTTAAAAGGAAGGCGGTTAGGAGTGACACGCAGGCACAGAGGTATTCATCAAACTTGCCCCGTGATTCATTTGATCTTTTTGTCGAGGCGAGACGGCTTTAATTACGTCCTGACAGGAAACGCCGAACTGTGCCCGGGAACCCTACCGGCCATGCCTCCAGCAGCCGGATTCCTGGACCGGATTCACGAGCAGAGGCGGACGTGGTAACAGTGCCGAACTGTCCTCTTGCGGAGGATACTGATATGCTTTCCGCCACCAATTTGGAGGTGGAGAGCGCCATGAATCACCGGCGCCGGCGGGCCGTACTCCGCGGTGGTGTTTTTTCCGAGGAGGCGTTCAATGCCTTCAATTCCGGACACGCCTATATCCGCGCTGCTCAAGATGGACTTGCCAGAGCAACGAACCAATATGTGAAGGATATACGGGTAAGGAAATTTAACAAGTATGTATAGTAGTAGCCCCTGAGACTTGAAACAGTTGGCACAACTGATTTAAGGATCGTTAAATGCATAGGTTCTTGTAGAGAAGAACGCCCAGTTGTCTCAGGAGCTGGAGGAGTGTAAGGCCCAAATGAAGGGTAACATAGCCGAACAAGGGGGATCCAAAAGGACTTCTTCTGGTAAGAATTTCTTCTACCATTTTGTGTGTTCGGCATAGTTTAAAAATCTGACGAAATGTTCGGCAGACAATCCCGGGGGAAATCCAGAGATTGTAGGAGATGATGAGCGACATCTGCGAAGTCAGCTGAAGCCGGGCGAACACGTGCTGTCGAAGTCTATTGAGGAGAAGAATAAGCTGCAAGATGCTAATCTCCAACTGAGCGTCGAACTGAAAGATGTTCGGGCTCAGCTCGCGGACTCCGTGAAGGAGAACCGGAGGCTTCGACGCGGCATTTATAGTAAGTGCTTGAACGAACTGTGGTATAGTTCGGCGAGGAGGCGTATTGACAGAGTTATGTCTGCAGGTATGTTGACGGGACGCCTTGAAGAGGAGATGTCCGGCTCCGCAGGTGATATGCTGCAAGAGCTTTTACAGCTGCAAGAAGGAGGTCGGCAGGTGATGCAGGGTATTGCCCAGGCTTTGTGGCCATCCGCTTCCCTGGCCGGAGGCATGGGCGACCTTGTAGAGATGCTCAAAGGAGCACGGCGGTGCTTCCGATTAAGGAAGATATCAGCCTACCGTCAAGGTGCGAGAGAAGCGTGGGCCATGGTGAAGACGTGATACGCCAAGGCTGACCCAAACCATATGGCCGAAGTCGGACCGACTGGGCCAGATGGACTAGAGATACCCGTTAGTTTGGTATATGATCAAGTAGCATTAGCCGCAAGGTATTCCCAGCAGGATTGTAAGCTAGACAGCCTGTTGGATGGTATAGAGGAAGAGTACAACCAGTCAGTATGATTATGTAATTCTGAATGGGCTCGTGTACTTTCTAGCCGGATTGAAAATCATTTGTCATGGCGGACCTTCTCGCTTCAGCCCCCGGATCCGACAGTCCGGGGTGTATTCGAATACCCACACAGTTATGAAAAACCGGGGCATGCGTGGAAACCAGGCGTAGGGGTCATAAGTGTTTGAACAGACTAGTACCCAACTAGTTATGTTATATTACATAGATGGTAAGAAACATCTTCCAGAGAGAATAGTTCCGTTAGGGGTTCCTTTCTCTAGGTACGCATGCATCGATGTGCATGTCCGAACTGCGGCCAAAAGCGCAGGAAACAAAACATCTGGGTATTTTCGTTGTTAGGAATGAGAACATCTTTTGTTCACCGACCGAATATTCCCTTAAGAACGCTAGCTTTCGGCTTCACCCAGTCTGAGGTACACATCCGGCTCGACCGACAGTAACAATCGCAGAGGTGCTCCCCTTATGCCCTAGCCGAATTAACGGGAACGTAGGGCATAAATACAAGAGCCAGGCAACCCAGCATGGCCAAAACTTAAGTCATATCAATGCATATAATGGTGGAGAAAAGGCACATATGGAAAGAAAAATGCATATGTGGCTTGGCAAGAAGCCATTAAAGTAATTATATATATAGCTTCCGAATAGGAAGCCCCCAGGTATAGTGTGCGCCATAATGTGGCAGGAGTGCTCAGGGCCTTCGTACAATTTTAAGGCTGTATGTATAAAAAAAAGGAAAAAAAGGGCGAGAAAGGAGGGAAAGGAACATAATTGAAGAGGCGGAGATGAGGAGATGAACACTGGGTTCGGTGCTAGGCGTAGAATCTCTGGAGTCTGGCCGCGTTCCATGGGTTCGGCTCGAGTCTGTTATCAAAGGCGTTGCGCAGACGGTACGCTCCTTCGGTGAGAACTTTATCAATTATGAAGGGACCCTCCCACTTGGGTTTGAGCTTGTCCTTCTTCTTCTCAGGTAGGCGTAGAACGAGTTCGCCAATGTTATAAGTTTTGGCCCGTACTTCTCTGCTTTGATACCTTCGAGCCTGATGCTGATAGAATGCGGAACGGGCTTTAGCAACATCACACTCCTCCTCCAAAGCATCCAAGTTGTCCTGCCGATCTAACTCGGCTTCCTTCTCTTCATACATGCGCACGCGAGGTGAGTCATGAATTATATCGCAGGGCAGCACTGTCTCTACGCCGTACACCATAAAAATGGTGTGTATCCGGTGGTACGGTTTGGCGTGGTCCGCATCCCCCAGAGTACGGAGTCGAGTTCCTCGACCCAATGCGTGTCTGATTCCTTCAAGGATCGCACTAGTCTGGGTTTGATGCCGTTCATAATACGTACATTTGCACGTTTGACTTGACCGTTTGTTTGGGGATGATAGACAGAGGCGTAGTCGAGCTTAATGCCTATTTTGCCACACCAGGCTTTCACCTCTTCGGCTGTAAAATTTGAGCTGTTGTCGGTGATAATACTGTGGGGGACACCATAACGGTGTACAACCTCCGATATGAAGTCTATTACTGGTCTGGATTTGGCCGTTTTAACTTGTTTGGCTTCTATCCATTTGGTGAACTTGTCCACCATGACCAATAAGTATTTTTTCTTATGGCTTCCCCCTATGAGGGGTCCCACCATATCCAGCCCCCAGACCGCGAAGGGCCAAGTTATGGGGATCGTTTGGAGAGCAGTAGGGGGCATATGGCTCTGGTTGGAAAATAGTTGACAACGAATGCAATGTTGGACAAGGTCCTGTGCGTCTGCCCGGGCGGTCGGCCAGTAGAATCCTGTCTGAAAGGCCTTGCTTACGAGAGCTCGGGCTGCCGCATGGTGCCCGCCTAGTCCGGAATGGATTTCGGCTAAGAGTTACCGCCCTTCCTCCTCGAAGATGCATCGTTGGAGCACACCGGTGGCGTTCTTCTTGTAGAGTTCTCCTTCATGGACTTTGTAGGCTTTAGAGCGTCGCACGATGCAGCGTGCCTCATTTTGGTCGTCGGGGAGCTCCTGCCTATTAAGGTAGGCCAAGAAGGGCTCGGTCCACGGGGCGATGACAGCCATTATTTCGTGGGCCGAAGATTTTATTTCGGTGGCAGAGCCTCCGATTACGTCAGAAGGTTCAGAAGTTGGGGTTGTGTTCGGAGCCGGACTAATGGTGCCGGACTCCCCTTCCTATGCCACGGATGGTTTGAACAACCTTTCTAAGAAGATGTTAGGTGGTACGGGGTCGCGTCTAGCGCCGATGCGGGCGAGGATATTGGCCGCTTGGTTATTTTCTCTAGCCACATGGTGGAATTCGAGCCCCTCGAACCGAGCTGACATTTTTAGGATGGCATTGCGATAGGCTGCCATTTTCGGATCCTTGCCGTCAAAGTCTCCATTTATCTAAGATATTGCGAGGTTTGAGTCCTCGTGCACTTCGAGGCGTTGAATGCCCAAGTAGACCACCATCCGAAGACCATGCAACAGAGCCACGTATTCGGCTGCATTGTTGGAGTCTATGAATAATATTTGGAGGACGTACTGTACCGTGTCTCCGGTGGGGGATGTCAAGACGACACCCGCTCCTAATTCGGCCAGCATTTTGGAGCCGTCGAAATGCATGATCCAGTTTGAGTACGCGCCGTACTCTTTAGGGAGTTTGGCTTCTGTCCATTCGGCGACAAAGTCAGCCAGTACTTGCGACTTAATGGCCCGTCATGGTTTGTATGTTATGTCGAATGGAAGGAGCTGAATAGCCCATTTAGCAATTTGGCCTGTTGCATCGCGGTTATTTATTATGTCATTGAGTGGAACTTCGGAGGCCACCGTGATCGAACACTCTTGAAAGTAGTGTCATAGTTTCCGGGATGCCATGAAGACCGCATACGCTATCTTTTGATAGTGTGGGTACCGAGTTTTACATGGAGTTAGGACAGTGGACACGTAGTATACCGACTATTGGAGCGGGAACTTGTGTCCGTCTGCCTCTCGTTCGACGACGAGCACTGCACTCACAACTTGGTTTGTTGCGGCTATGTATAATAGCATGGCTTCACCGATATTGGGTGCAGTCAGGACTGGGTTGGTGGCCAAGAGTGCCTTTATTTCTTCCAGTCCGGCCATGGCCGCATCCGTCCACTCGAAGTGTTTGATGCGTCGAAGAAGGCGATACAAGGGTAGTGCCTTTTCTCCTAAATGGGAGATAAAGCGGCTTAAGGCAGCCACACATCCAGTTAGTTTCTGGATCTGCTTGAGGTCTGTTAGGATAGCCAACTATCACAGAGCTCGGATTTTAGCCGTTTTGTCTTCAATTCCTCTATTGGAAACGATGAAGCCGAGCAATTTTCCGGAGGGTACTCCGAAGACACACTTCTCCGGGTTGAGCTTGATGTCGTATGTGTTGGGGAACGTAGTAGAAATTCAAAATTTTCTATGCATCACCAAGATCAATCTATGGAGAAACCAGCAACGAGGGGAAGGAGAGTGCATCTACATACCCTTCTAGATCGCTAAGCAGAAGCGTTCAAGAGAACGGGGTTGAAGGAGTCGTACTCGTCGTGATCCAAATCACCGGAGATCCTAGTGCCGAACGGACGGCACCTCCGCGTTCAACACACGTACAGCCCGGTGACGTCTCCCATGCCTTGATCCAGCAAGGAGAGAGGGAGAGGTTGAGGAAGACTCCGTCCAGCAGCAGCACAATGGCGTGGTGGTGATGGAGGAGCGTGGCAATCCTGCAGGGCTTCGCCAAGCACCGCGGGAGAGGAGAAGGGAGAGAGGTAGGGCTGCGCCAAGAGGGAGAGAAACTCATGTGTTGGCAGCCCTCAAGACCTCAACTATATATAGGGGAGAGGGAGGGGGGTGCTCCCCCTCTAGGGTTTCCACCCCAAGGGGTGCGGCTGCCCCCAATCCCATCTAGGGTGGCGGCCAAGGGGGGGGGGAGAGGGGAAACTTGCCCCCCAAGTTAGGTGGGTGCCCCCCTCCCCCAACCCACCTGGGGCTGGTCCCCTCCCACACTTGGCCCATGCAGCCCTCCGGGGCTGGTGGCCCCACTTGGTGGAGCCCCAGGACCCTCCCGATGGTCACAGTATGTTACCGATAAAACCCGAAACTTTTCCGGTGACCAAAACAGGACTTCCCATATATAAATCTTTACCTCCGGACCATTTTGGAACTCCTCGTGACGTCTGGGATCTCATCCGGGACTCCGAAAAACATTCGGTAACCACATACAAACTTCCTTTATAACCCTAGCGTCATCGAACCTTAAGTGTGTAGGCCCTACGGGTTCGGGAATCATGCAGACATGACCGAGATGTTCTCCGGTCAATAACCAACAACGGGATCTGGATACCCATGTTGGCTCCCACATGTTCCACGATGATCTCATCGGATGAACCACGATGTCAAGGACTCAATCGATCCCGTATACAATTCCCTTTGTCTAGCGGTATTGTACTTGCCCGAGATTCGGTCGTCGGTATGCCGATACCTTATTCAATCTCGTTACCGGCAAGTCTCTTTACTCGTTCTGTAACACATCATCCCGTGATCAACCCCTTGGTCACATTGTGCACATTATGATGATGTCCTACTGAGTGGGCCTAGAGATACCTCTCCGTTTACACGGAGTGACAAATCCCAGTCTCGATTCGTGCCAACCCAACAGACACTTTCGGAGATACCTGTGGTGCACCTTTATAGCCACACAGTTACGTTGTGACGTTTGGTACACCCAAAGCATTCCTACGGTATCCGGGAGTTGCACAATCTCATGGTCTAAGGAAATGATACTTGACATTAGAAAAGCTTTAGCATATGAATTACGATCTTTGTGCTAGGCTTAAGATTGGGTCTTGTCCATCACATCATTCTCCTAATGATGTGATCCCGTTATCAACGACATCCAATGTCCATGGTCAGGAAACCGTAACCATCTATTGATCAACGAGCTAGTCAACTAGAAGCTTACTAGGGACATGGTGTTGTCTATGTATCCACACATGTATCTGAGTTTCCTTTCAATACAATTATAGCATGGACAATAAACGATTACCATGAACAAGGAAATATAATAATAATAACTAATTTATCATTGCCTCTAGGGAATATTTCCAACAGTCTCCCACTTGAACTTGTTGGAAATATGCCCTAGAGGCAATAATAAATAAGTTATTATTATATTTCCTTGTTCATGATAATCGTTTATTATCCATGCTATAATTGTATTGATAGGAAACTCAGATACATGTGTGGGTACATAGACAACACCATGTCCCTAGCAAGCCTCTATTGACTAGCTCGTTGATCAATAGATGGTTACGGTTTCCTAACCATGGACATTGGATGTCGTTGATAATGGGATCACATCATTAGAAGAATGATGTGATGGACAAGACCCAATCCTAAGCCTAGCACAAAGATCGTAGTTCGTATGCTAAAGCTTTTCTAATGTCAAGTATCTTTTCCTTAGACCATGAGATTGTGCAACTCCCGGATACCGTAGGAATGCTTTGGGTGTACCAAACGTCACAACGTAACTGGGTGGCTATAAAGGTGCACTACAGGTATCTCCGAAAGTGTCTGTTGGGTTGGCACAAATCGAGACTGGGATGTGTCACTCCGTGTAAACGGAGAGGTATCTCTGGGCCCACTCGGTAGGACATCGTCATAATGTGCACAATGTGACCAAGGGGTTGATCACGGGATGATGTGTTACGGAACGAGTAAAGAGACTTGCCGGTAACGAGATTGAACAAGGTATCGGCATACCGACGATCGAATCTCGGGCAAGTACAATACCGCTAGACAAAGGGAATTGTATACAAGATCGATTGAGTCCTTGACATCGTGGTTCATCCGATGAGATCATCGTGGAACATGTGGGAGCCAACATGGGTATCCAGATCCCACTGTTGGTTATTGACCGGAGAACGTCTCGGTCATGTCTGCATGGTTCCCGAACCCGTAGGGTCTACACACTTAAGGTTCGATGACGCTAGGGTTATAAAGGAAGTTTGTATGTGGTTACCGAGTGTTGTTCGGAGTTCCGGATTTGATCCCGGACGTCACGAGGAGTTCTGGAATGGTCCGGAGGTAAAGATTTATATATGGGAAGTCCTGTTTTGGTCACCGGAAAAGTTTCGGGTTTTTCCGGTAACGTACCGGGACCACCGGGAGGGTCCCGGGGGTCCACCAAGTGGGGCCACCAACCCCGGAGGGCTGCATGGGCCAATTGTGGGAGGGAACCAGCCCTAGGTGGGCTGGTGCGCCCCCCACAAGGGGCCCAAGGTGCAAGGGAGAGTGGGAGGGGGCAAACCCTAGGGCAGATGGGCCCTAAGGCCCACCCCAGGCGCGCCTCCCCTCTCTCCCCCTCTGGCCGCCACCCAGATGGCATCTGGGGGCTGCCGCCACCCTTGGGGAGGGAACCCTAGAGGGGGCGCAGCCCCCTCCCCTCCCCCTATAAATACTTGAGGCCTGGGGGCTGCCCAACACACGAGTTTCTCCCTCTATTGGCGCAGCCCTACCTCTCTTACTCCTCCTCTCCCGCGGTGCTTGGCGAAGCCCTGCTGGACTACCACGCTCCTCCATCACCACCACGCCGTTGTGCTGCTGCTGGATGGAGTCTTCCTCAACCTCTCCCTCTCTCCTTGCTGGATCAAGGCGTGGGAGACGTCACCGGGCTGTACGTGTGTTGAACGCGAAGGTGCCGTCCGTTCGGCACTAGGATCTCCGGTGATTTGGATCACGACGAGTACGACTCCTTCAAACCCGTTCTCTTGAATGCTTCCTCTTAGCGATCTACAAGGGTATGTAGATGCACTCTCCTTCCCCTCGTTGCTGGTTTCTCCATGGATAGATCTTGGTGACACGTAGGAAATTTTTTGAATTTCTGCTACGTTCCCCAACAGTGGCATCATGAGCTAGGTCTATTGCGTAGATTCTTTGCACGAGTAGAACACAAAGTAGTTGTGGGCGTTGATTTTGTTCAATATGCTTACCGTTACTAGTCCAATCTTGTTTCGATGGTATTGTGGGATGAAGCGGCCCGGACCGACCTTACACGTACTCTTACGTGAGACAGGTTGTCACATCCCTAGCTTCTGGTAATGCTCTAGGCTAGCTTCATGTGTGCATCATGTTTAAATTCTGAAATTTGAACTGAGGAATTTTGGAAGCCTCAAAAACTTAAATAAAAGAGGGGCAAAAACCCTAGAAATCTCATTCATTGCTCCAAAATGCTCTTCTTAAATGTTTGATAATTTTTGGTAAGGGTTCTGGTCCCAACCAAAATATTGAACATTTTTAAGGATTTATTTTTGGGACTTTGGATTTAATTCATTAGCTATTTGAATTTGAGTTATATTCATATAATTAGAATATAATTTCAAATACCCCTGAAATATTTTATAAGCTTTGGAAAAGTCCATCTAGCAATATAAAAATATTCAGAGGAGTTTTTGGGCATTGTTTGAATTATTTTTAAATTCAAAACAGTGGCAAAAGAATTAAATAAAAACAAAACAGAACAGAAAAATATAAAACAGAATTTACCTGGACCTTACCTGGCAGCCACCCACAGCCCAACACTGTGCAGCCCACCTGCGCAGGCCCAGCCCCCCTCCTTCCCCCCCCCCCCCCTTGTCCTCTTCTTCCTCTGCCAGTAGGCAGAGGCGAGGCGTGGCGCGCGCCCGAAGAGCTCCGGCCACCTCCTGCTTCGCCGTGGCAGCCTCCCCGACTCCCTCGCGACGCCACGGAGACGCCTCGACCCCCTCGACCGCCTCTCTCTTCCCCTGGACCCCGTTCCCTCCTCTGCTTCCCTCCCGCGCACACCACCGAGCGGAGCTCGCCGTCATCGTCGCCGTACCCATGGCCACCGGCCACCCTAGCCTCGCCGACGCCCCAGGAAGCTCTGCCGGTCCTCCCTCTACCTCCCCACCGATCCACAGCCCTCCGGAAGCCCTGCATCGCCGCCATCGCCGTCGTCTTCTACCTCGGACCCGCCGGCCATCTTCGTCAAATTCGCCGGCTCCGGACCGTCCCCGACCTCGCCGAGCATCTCTTCGTGACCGTGGTGAGCCCCCGGTCCTCTTCCCCCTAATCCCGCCTTCGTTTGCTTGCCGTAGCCGCCGCCCCCTTGCTCACCGTAGCCGTCGCCGCGCGGGCTCGTCGCCGGCGAAGCCCCGGTGACCAAATGGCCCCGCGCGTGCGTCCGTTGCACTCGCAACGACCCGTGGAGTAACGCTAGCGTGGCAGCTAGCTTGTTTGCAAGCCGCAGCGCTAACCCCGCACCCACCCGAGCTCCGGCCGCCGCCTCGCTCGCCGCCGGCACCGATTCCGGCCGCCCCGAGCGCAACTGACTCCACCAAGAGCTTCGGCTCGTCCCCAGCTCCTCCTAGATGCCCTCCGTGGCCCATTTGGTCGCCGGAGTGGCCAAAACCACTCTCGCCGCCGCGTCGGGCTCGCCGGCGGCTAAACGCCGGCAGCCGACTTTGACTTTGACCACGGGTGGGCCCCGGTTGACTCTCCTGAGTCAATGACAGGTGGGGCCCAGCCCTGTTAACTATTAGGATTAGTTTTAATTAATTTTAGTTAAGCTAATCACACTGACATGTGGGTCCCAGTGTCAGGTTTGACCTGGACCCGGTCTGTTGACCTGCTGAGGTCAGCATGACGCAATGATGACGCAGATAATCATTTTCTAAAATAATTCAGAAAATCCAGAAAATTGTATAAACTTCTAAAATTCATAGAAAATTAACCGTAACTCCAAATTAAATAATTATATATGAAAAATTATCAGAAAAATTCAAGGAATCCATCTGTACCATTTTCATGCATGTTAGAACAACTTATAGCTGCTGTTTAGCACAAATCAATAAAGGGCATTTAAATATCCACATATGGAGTTTGAATTTGAATCTTGGATTCAAACCAACTTCATTTAATTTGGTTTTAGTTGCATTAGCTCAAAACACATTCATTTTGCCATGTCATGATCATGCATCATATTGTGCATTGCATTGATTGTGTTCCCTTCTGTGTTGCCGGTATTTGTCCCCTCTCATAGACGTGATACCGATGATGTGATCGTTGACACTGATGAAGACTCAATGTTATCTTCAGAAGTGCCAGGCAAGCAAAACCCCCTTGTTCATTCCGATACAATCCTACTCTCTCGCTCCTGCTCTCTTTTACTGCATTAGGACAACACCGATTCATCTGTTACTTGCTGCGGTAGCTGAACCCCTTTATCCTTTGCATGACCTGTCATTGCCACAGTAAATAGATGAAACCCACTAGCATGAGTAGGAGTTGTTTGAGCCCTGATGTGCCTACTCATTCATGCTTGTTTGTCATGCCTGCTACTGCTTAGAGTTGAGTCAGGTCTGATTCATCGAGGATGAATCAGAGGTGTGTGAACATGTCCTACTATGTGTGAGCTAAGTGTGTGAACACGATTTGGTAAAAGGTGTCGGTGAGAGGCCATGTAGGAGTACATGGTGGGTTGTCTCATTGAAGCCGTCCTCAGGAACTGAGTTCTGTGTTTGTGATCCATGATTCAGCTACTACCATGCATTGGGCCCTGAAATATGACCCCGCTCGACTTCTTATTCACCCTAGTCCTCTGTCCAGGAGTTGCAAGTAGTTTCTGGTGTTTGTAGCTTACTGGAGGCCGTGGACAGCGCTGACCGTAGGGGTGGGCTGTGATGCGGTAGGTACGTGGCCGGGTGTACCGGATGCCCGTTTGGTATCTCGGGAACCCTGTTCACATCGTTTGGGGCTGTGAGCGAAACTCCGGCCGGATCTCCTCATGGATGGAACCCGAATAGGCGATAAACCTGGACTAGAGACTTAGGTGTTTAGGTAGGTCGTGGTCTACACCCACGTCGGCTTTCGCTTGAAGTCTGCCGAGCACATGTCGTGTGCAGACGCTAAGTGGTGGAAACATGTATGAAGAAGTACACCCCTGCAGGGTTAATATCATCTATTCGAATAGCCGTGTCCGCGGTAAAGGACTTCTGGGTTGCTTATATCAGTTCATAGACAAGTGAAAGTGGATACTCTAAAATACGCAAGATAAGCGTGAGTGCTATGGATGGCGTTCTCGTAGGGAGACGGGAGCGGATCCATAGTGGTGTATTGATATGGTGAATATGTGGACTCGTGTGCGCCACCTCAAAAGAGTTGCTTGCAGTCGTAGTTTAGGATAGCCACCGAGTCAAAGCTGGCTTGCTGCAGTTAAACCCCACCATCCCCTTGTTGATAATGATGCATATGTAGATAGTTCTGATGTAAGTCTTGCTGGGTACATTTGTACTCACGTTTGCCTATTTTATGTTTTTGCAGAGAGACTTCAGTCTCACTAGTAGTTCCACGTGGACTTCGACGTTTAGCTTGTTACCTCAGCTACGATCTTGTGCCCTCGGCAGGATCTGATAGATAGTCAGGCTTCTCAGCCTTTTTCATTTATAGATGTCTGTACTCAGACATGATAGCTTCCGCTTGTGCTTTGATTTGTATGCTCTGAATGTTGGGTCATGAGACCCATGTTTGTAATATCTCGCTCCTCGGAGCCTATTGAATAAATTACTTGAGTCGTAGAGTCATGTTGTGATGCCATGTTGTATTTGCACATATCGAGCATATTGTGTGTATGTTATTGAAATGCTTGGTATGTGTGGGATCTGACCATCTAGTTGTTTATCTTTAGTAGCCTCTCTTACCGGGAAATGTCTCCTAGTGTTTCCACTGAGCCATGGTAGCTTGCTACTGCTCCGGAACACTTAGGCTGGCCGGCATGTGTCCTTCTTCGTTCCTGTGTCTGTCCCTTCGGGGAAATGTCACGCGATGAATACCGGAGTCCTGTTAGCCCGCTACAGCCCGGTTCACCGGAGTCCTGCTAGCCCAGTGCTACAGCCTGGATTCACTCGCTGATGACCGACACGTTCGATGCTGGGTCATGGATGCCTGTCCCTGTAAGTCTGTGCCACTTTGGGTTTACGACTAGCCATGTCAGCCCGGGCTCCTTATCATATGGATGCTAGCGACACTGTCATATACGTGTGCCAAAAGGCGCAAACGGTCCCGGGCAAAGGTAAGGCGACACCCGTGGGAATACCGTGCGTGAGGCCGCAAAGTGATATGAGGTGTTACATGCTAGATCGATGTGGCATTGAGTCGGGGTCCTGACAGCGTTGGTATCAGAGCTTGACTGCCTGTAGGATTACCAAGCCAAACTGGTCGAAGTTGAGTCTAGAAATTCTTTAGTTATATAAGGGAATTGATTGTGGGATGGAACGTAAGGCTCTTTTTACTCCTTACACCTTATGCCTTCTGATCTGAGTCATCATCATCTCTTCTACGGGGATTAAGAACTAGGCTATCTCTTCTTTCTATCAGGATCACGTGTTTCTAATCTGTAGACTTATAAGATTGTTGGATTTAAGTCTCAGTTCAGTTCCTACTACTTCCGTATGATAATTGCTGATCTCGGAACCTTGATATTGCGCTTCTAAGTGGTTATGCCACCATTTTTGTGAATGTCTCAAATCTTTTCTGAGCATTTACAGCCGTTATGCTGTCCGAGTCATCCCAGGTTTCTAAATAGTTTGAAGCAATTTGCAAATTCTTTCCTCCCGTTTCGATGTTCCTTTGGGCCAGATTAACCACACTAATCGGTGAGTTGAGGTACTTGATTGCCTTGACATATGTGTTGGAGCTGGTATTATGACCCTAGGTGTCTTAGGGGATCATCTAGTAATTTAGCCATGATTTGTGTCCCAGTGTGATGATTCTGGCCTTTACTCTCGAAAGCATCCCGTGATGCTACTTAGTAATAGGTATTCTATTCCTGGGTTCTTGAACCCGAGATTCACTCTACCTACTTCATGTTGATAGTAATTGCTAGTTCCTTTAGGTTATTAGTAACCTTTGCATTAGTCCTCGATGTTCGTGGTATTCCTTTCTTCCAAATACTATGAACCACTTATGGCAGATGTTCCTCGCTGATCGAAAGATCACAATCAGAGTGCTCTCGATGGGTTCTCGATTCTACATTGTGACTCTGCCAGTTCTACCTTTCTGCATGGGTTATCCGGAAGAATTATGTGGAATTCGTTCGACATGCTAAACCATGCATCCACAACTCAGAAAATTGTATGTTCCTTTGAGTTGTCCCTCTTTAGTTGCATTCTGACCCTCGTCTATCAATTGATAGTCAGGAGTAATTGTGCACTCGTGTTGTCAATGCTTATTACTCTTGTGGTCCGTCAAGCCATTCTGTCCTGAATGACTTGGAGAAACAAACTCCAGTACCTCATCCATATCCAGGATTGGGTCAAAGAAGTTGTGCTCCGCAGATCAAATTGCTAATCCAGCTTTTGTTCTGCTCTACCTTGGAGTATTACATATTTTATATCGAGATTGTTATAGGAATTGCACACCATCCTATGAACTCTTGGTACAGTGATACTTCTTGCCATCACTGTTCATTCCTCGGTTCCTGTGTTATTGTAACCGGAATGTCGACAAGTGGATCATGGCGTGTGAAATCAATACTGCTAGCAACTTTGTTGCTTGGTAGTTAAATGGACGATAACCTCATTTTCAGCGTATTGATTATTGAATCGTCACCCTAAGACTGATCGTGCTATCTAGTTCTTATTTCGGTGCACCCTTCGATTGATGAGTTAGGATCTTGTCAAGTCCTCACTCATTTGATCATATCGTCTTGCCCTCAAAAGCGAGATTGTTCTCGAGCTTAGTAACATACCGGTGGTTCGTGATTTTCCGAAGATCTTCTCGGAAGTATTACCAGGTTGTCACCTGACCGCTATGTTGAGCTCGTGATCAAGTTGGTTTTCTTGTGAACCACCCTCTCTCCAAGATCGGTGTTAGATATCCCTGAGCTAGTTGGTTAAGCTAAATGACAACTGGGAGGGTTGGAAGATAAAAGCTTGCCTGACTTAGTTCGTTCCAAAGGGATATTCTTGTGTAGTGTGTATTGAAGAAAGATGATATCTTCATCGATTGGTCCCTGTGATCAGTTGCTGGACCTATTGTCTTATCAATCCTTTGATTTGAGTGTGGGCTATCGTCAAATCAAGTCGGAACCAACGATGTTCGTAATGTTGTCTTACTCGTGGTTGATCCCTCGAGCATACATCATTATATCTTTTGGGTCTGACCAATGCCATCACCGTGTTCACTTAACTATGGAATTCCTTTTAAAAGGAAACCTAGATGAATTGTTGTTGAGCCCATTGACAACATCCTTATCTCCTCCATAATTTTGTTGAACATTAAGCTAGTGTTGGAAACTTTTGAAAGCATTTGTTCATGCTAGCTCATGAAGCATATGTTTGGATGAAGGTAGTGACTTCCTTTAATTCATGTGCATCTGATGCAAGTTGCCGCCGTGGATTCGAGAAAGTCAATGTTGCTTTCTTTGGAATCATTCCAAATCAGTCATGCACACGTGCGAAGAATTCTGTGGTTTGAAGACTTGCAACCTTCAATCTATATGTGTCCCTAGCACACCAAGCCACTGATTGATTTGTTCAAGGAGAAGAAGTTCCTTCTTAAGAGTATACCTTATGCAAGGATTTTGATATCCTCGTTGATGGTTCCCCACCTGAACTCGGTAGTGTTTTATTATAAGACTACCACGTGGTCATGCTTGTCTGGAACAGCGTGTTCACATGTTTGTAGCAGAACCAGCTCATGTTTTGGAGCTTGCTATCGTAGTTCATCTCCCGAGAATCCCGCAACGTCATCTCGTCGATTTGTGTTGCAAACTTTCATTTTTCTTACTAGACTCGATGAGTCTGGAATATCCTGACACCAACCAGATCTGAATCTCAGGCAGATATGATGGTTTGGAACATTTCCCAAGAACTATAATATTGGTCCCTCGGAAACCGGTAAGGTGGATGTCGTGGCCAACACACCCTGCCAGGAGACCTATTATTGTAGTATCTTGATTGATGAAGTTGGCCACCTCCCCATAAGGATTTCGTAGGGTTTACTTCCTAGTTGCCCCTATGGATTTTTGTGTTCCTGAAGTCCGACCTTTTACTTGATGTTCTAGTTATCAAACCATATCTATGAATGGGTTACACTAGCACATCAAGGAGAACATTAGAAGCGGAGTGCTAAGTGTCTCTCGGTCGATCATCCAGATTTTTATTTCCTTGGCCTCGCTAAGGTGAAATCTGAGAAAGTGTTATCTTCCTTTGCATCTGCATCATCCATCATCATTCATCATGGCAGCAAGTTGTGTTACCGGACCCTTGACACGGATGTTGGTAAAACCTTGATGAATATGGAAATGCTCAAGTTCTTGAGAGCACGCACAAGCGCTACGTGTTATCATCGGCACTAACTGGGTTTGCTCTCAGTTTCCTCGGCAATGCTATGACCTATTCAAACAGTGAATTCACTCTTTATTGTTGGGTTCTTCCCCAGTTACCAGAATCATTCCTAGCATTTGCATTTTGTTCCTAGCTTGCACCGCCAATGTGCCATTTTACCATGGGCCTCTTCCATTTCCGGTGGCAAGCAAATTCATCCATTACGTTGTCTTCAACAAGGTAATCCACATCATCCAAGTCCGAGTATGCCATTCTACCGACTCCCTCCAAATGATCGTTTGTGATTGCCTTAGGCTGGTATAAAGAGTTTCAATGATCTTTGAATCAAAGGTAATTCTTTTTGCCACTTAAGGGGATATTTCTATGAGTCACCTTCCCTAAGGTGCATCGTTATGGTATCATGGCAACTCAACTCCTCGCTATGTTGGCAATCGTTTACCACCTTCTTAGGTGTGGAATTGTTGTCTACCTAGTGAACCCTCGTCATCTGTTCCACTCCATCTCTCTAGAGGTGTGCTTCGTGTCTCAACCCGAGAGATGGTTCTATGTCTCATTCCGTGAGTTAATCCTGAGTTGCTCGTTCTTCAAGAAGATCGACCCTTCTAGAGTCTCCTTCTTCCCTCCATGTCATGTTGGCAGGATTTCTCAGAGCAAGACTTGAAGACAATGATGGTGATCGAATCAACGTTCCTATGAAGTGCAACCTGGATCGTGAAGATTGTACTAGTTGCGTTCCCCCTTCACCTTACCCTACGCTTGAATCTCGGGACGAGATTTTTGTTTAGTGGGGGTGAGTTGTCACATCCCTAGCTTCTGGTAATGCTCTAGGCTAGCTTCATGTGTGCATCATGTTTAAATTCTGAAATTTGAACTGTGGAATTTTGGAAGCCTCAAAAACTTAAATAAAAGAGGGGCAAAAACCCTAGAAATCTCATTCATTGCTCCAAAATGCTCTTCTTAAATGTTTGATAATTTTTGGTAAGGGTTCTGGTCCCAACCAAAATATTGAACATTTTTAAGGATTTATTTTTGGGACTTTGGATTTAATTCATTAGCTATTTGAATTTGAGTTATATTCATATAATTAGAATATAATTTCAAATACCCCTGAAATATTTTATAAGCTTTGGAAAAGTCCATCTAGCAATATAAAAATATTCAGAGGAGTTTTTGGGCATTGTTTGAATTATTTTTAAATTCAAAACAGTGGCAAAAGAATTAAATAAAAACAAAACAGAACAGAAAAATATAAAACAGAATTTACCTGGACCTTACCTGGCAGCCACCCACAGCCCAACACTGTGCAGCCCACCTGCGCAGGCCCAGCCCACCTCCTTCCCCCCCCCCTTGTCCTCTTCTTCCTCTGCCAGTAGGTAGAGGCGAGGCGTGGCGCGCGCCCGAAGAGCTCCGGCCACCTCCTGCTTCGCCGTGGCAGCCTCCCCGACTCCCTCGCGACGCCACGGAGACGCCTCGACCCCCTCGACCGCCTCTCTCTTCCCCTGGACCCCGTTCCCTCCTCTGCTTCCCTCCCGCGCACACCACCGAGCGGAGCTCGCCGTCATCGTCGCCGTACCCATGGCCACCGGCCACCCCTAGCCTCGCCGACGCCCCAGGAAGCTCCGCCGGTCCTCCCTCTACCTCCCCACCGATCCACAGCCCTCCGGAAGCCCTGCATCGCCGCCATCGCCATCGTCTTCTACCTCGGACCCGCCGGCCATCTTCGTCAAATTCGCCGGCTCCGGACCGTCCCCGACCTCGCCGAGCATCTCTTCGTGACCGTGGTGAGCCCCCGGTCCTCTTCCCCCTAATCCCGCCTTCGTTTGCTTGCCGTAGCCGCCGCCCCCTTGCTCACCGTAGCCGTCGCCGCGCGGGCTCGTCGCCGGCGAAGCCCCGGTGACCAAATGGCCCCGTGCGTGCGTCCGTTGCACTCGCAACGACCCGTGGAGTAACGCTAGCATGGCAGCTAGCTCGTTTGCAAGCCGCAGCGCTAACCCCGCACCCACCCGAGCTCCGGCCGCCGCCTCGCTCGCTGCCGGCACCGATTCCGGCCGCCCCGAGCGCAACTGACTCCACCAAGAGCTTCGGCTCGTCCCCAGCTCCTCCTAGATGCCCTCCGCGGCCCATTTGGTCGCCGGAGTGGCCAAAACCACTCTCGCCGCCGCGTCGGGCTCGCCGGCGGCTAAACGCCGGCAGCCGACTTTGACTTTGACCACGGGTGGGCCCCGGTTGACTCTCCTGAGTCAATGACAGGTGGGGCCCAACCCTGTTAACTATTAGGATTAGTTTAATTAATTTTAGTTAAGCTAATCACACTGACATGTGGGTCCCAGTGTCAGGTTTGACCTGGACCCGGTCTGTTGACCTGCTGAGGTCAGCATGACGCAATGATGACGCAGATAATCATTTTCTAAAATAATTCAGAAAATCCAGAAAATTGTATAAACTTCTAAAATTCATAGAAAATTAACCGTAACTCCAAATTAAATAAATTATATATGAAAAATTATCAGAAAAATTCAAGGAATCCATCTGTACCATTTTCATGCATGTTAGAACAACTTATCACTACTGTTTAGAGCAAATGAAGTGAATGACATTTAAATAACCACATATGGAGTTTGAATTTGAATCTTGGATTCAAACCAACTTCATTTAATCTGGTTTTAGGTGCATTAGCCCAAAACACATTCATATTGCCATGTCATGAGCATGCATCATATTGTGCATTGCATTGATTGTGTTCCCTTCTGTGTTGCCGGTATTTGTCCCCTCTCGATAGACGTGATACCGATGATGTGATCGTTGACACTGATGAAGACTCAATGTTATCTTCAGAAGTGCCAGGCAAGCAAAACCCCCTTGTTCATTCCGATACAATCCTACTCTCTCGCTCCTGCTCTCTTTTACTGCATTAGGACAACACCGATTCATCTGTTACTTGCTGCGGTAGCTGAACCCCTTTATCCTTTGCATGACCTGTCATTGCCACAGTAAATAGATGAAACCCACTAGCATGAGTAGGAGTTGTTTGAGCCCTGATGTGCCTACTCATTCATGCTTGTTTGTCATGCCTGCTACTGCTTAGAGTTGAGTCAGGTCTGATTCATCGAGGATGAATCAGAGGTGTGTGAACATGTCCTACTATGTGTGAGCTAAGTGTGTGAACACGATTTGGTAAAAGGTGTCGGTGAGAGGCCATGTAGGAGTACATGGTGGGTTGTCTCATTGAAGCCGTCCTTAGGAACTGAGTTCTGTGTTTGTGATCCATGATTCAGCTACTACCATGCATTGGGCCCTGAAATATGACCCTGCTCGACTTCTTATTCACCCTAGTCCTCTGTCCAGGAGTTGCAAGTAGTTTCTGGTGTTTGTAGCTTACTGGAGGCCGTGGACAGCGCTGACCGTAGGGGTGGGCTGTGATGCGGTAGGTACGTGGCACGGTGTACCGGATGCCCGTTTGGTATCTCGGGAACCCTGTTCACATCGTTTGGGGCTGTGAGCGAAACTCCGGCCGGATCTCCTCATGGATGGAACCCGAATAGGCGATAAACCTGGACTAGAGACTTAGGTGTTTAGGTAGGTCGTGGTCTACACCCACGTCGGCTTTCGCTTGAAGTCTGCCGAGCACATGTCGTGTGCAGACGCTAAGTGGTGGAAACATGTATGAAGAAGTACACCCCTGCAGGGTTACTATCATCTATTCGAATAGCCGTGTCCGCAGAAAAGGACTTCTGGGTTGCTTATATCAGTTCATAGACAAGTGAAAGTGGATACTCTAAAATACGCAAGATAAGCGTGAGTGCTATGGATGGCGTTCTCGTAGGGAGACGGGAGCGGATCCATAGTGGTGTATTGATATGGTGAATATGTGGACTCGTGTGCGCCACTTCAAAAGAGTTGCTTGAAGTCGTAGTTTAGGATAGCCACCGAGTCAAAGCTGGCTTGCTGCAGTTAAACCCCACCACCCCTTTGTTGATAATGATGCATATGTAGATAGTTCTGATGTAAGTCTTGCTCGGTACATTTGTAATCACGTTTGCCTATTTTATGTTTTGCAGAGAGACTTCAGTCTCACTAGTAGTTCCGCTTGGGCTTCGACGTTTAGCTTGATACCTCAGCTACGATCTTGTGCCCTCGGCAGGATCTGATAGATAGTCAGGCTTCTCAGCCTTTTTCATTTATAGATGTCTGTACTCAGACATGATAGCTTCCGCTTGTGCTTTGATTTGTATGCTCTGAGTGTTGGGTCATGAGACCCATGTTTGTAATATCTCGCTCCTCGGAGCCTATTGATAAATTACTTGAGTCGTAGAGTCATGTTGTGATGCCATGTTGTGTTTGCACATATCGAGCATATTGTGTGTATGTTATTGAAATGCTTGGTATGTGTGGGATCTGACCATCTAGTTGTTTATCTTTAGTAGCCTCTCTTACCGGGAAATGTCTCCTAGTGTTTCCACTGAGCCATGGTAGCTTGCTACTGCTCCGGAACACTTAGGCTGGCCGGCATGTGTCCTTCTTCGTTCCTGTGTCTGTCCCTTCGGGGAAATGTCACGCGATGAATACCGGAGTCCTGTTAGCCCGCTACAGCCCGGTTCACCGGAGTCCTGCTAGCCCAGTGCTACAGCCTGGATTCACTCGCTGATGACCGACACGTTCGATGCTGGGTCATGGATGCCTGTCCCTGTAAGTTTGTGCCACTTTGGGTTTACGACTAGCCATGTCAGCCCGGGCTCCTTATCATATGGATGCTAGCGACACTGTCATATACGTGTGCCAAAAGGCGCAAACGGTCCCGGGCAAAGGTAAGGCGACACCCGTGGGAATACCGTGCGTGAGGCCGCAAAGTGATATGAGGTGTTACATGCTAGATCGATGTGGCATTGAGTCGGGGTCCTGACACAGGTTCCACCGACTGACATGCACTTGGTGCATAAGGTGGCTAGCGGGTGCCAGTCTCTCCCACTTTAGTCGGAACGGATTCGATGAAAAGGGTCCTTATGAAGGGTAAATAGCAATTGACATATCACGTTGTGGTTTTTGCGTAGGTAAGAAACGTTCTTGCTAGAAACCCATAGCAGCCACGTAAAACATGCAAACAACAATTAGATGACATCTAACTTGTTTTTGCAGGGTATGCTATGTGATGTGATATGGACAATAGAATGTGATGAATGATATATGTGATGTATGAGATTGATCATGTTATTGTAATAGGAATCACGACTTGCATGTTGATGAGTATGACAACCGGCAGGAGCCATAGGAGTTGTCTTTATTTATTGTATGACCTGCGTGTCATTGAACAACGCCATGTAATTACTTTACTTTATTGCTAACCGGTAGCCATAGTAGTAGAAGTAATAGTTGGCGAGACAACTTCATGAAGACACGATGATGGAGATCATGATGATGGAGATCATGGTGTCATGCCGGTGACGATGATGATCATGGAGCCCCGAAGATGGAGATCAAAAGGAGCAAAATGATATTGGCCATATCATGTCACTATTTGATTGCATGCGATGTTTATCAGGTTTATGCATCTTATTTACTTAGAACAACGGTAGTAAATAAGATGATCCCTCATTAAAATTTCAAGAAAGTGTTCCCCCTAACTGTGCACCGTTGCAAAAGTTCGTCGTTTCGAAGCACCACGTGACGATCGGGTGTGATAGATTCTTACGTTCACATACAACGGGTGTAAGCCAGATTTACACACGCAAAACACTTAGGTTAACTTGACGAGCCTAGCATGTACAGACATGGCCTCGGAACACAAGAGACCGAAAGGTCGAGCATGAGTTGTATGGAGGATACGATCAACATGAAGATGTTCACCGATGATGACTAGTCCGTCTCACGTGATGATCGGACACGGCCTAGTTGACTCGGATCATGTAATCACTTAGATGACTAGAGGGATGTCTATCTGAGTGGGAGTTCATAAGATGAACTTAATTATCCTAAACATAGTCAAAAGATCTTTGCAAATTATGTCGTAAGCTCGCGCTTTAGTTCCACTGTTTAGATATGTTCCTAGAGAGAATTTAGTTGAAAGTTGACAGTAGCGATTATGCGGACAGTAGAAAGCTTATGTCCTTAATGCACCTCTCAGTGTGCTGAACCCCAAACGTCGTTTGTGGATGTTGCGAACATCGGACATACACGTTTTGATAACTACGTGATAGTTTAGTTAAACGGTTTAGAGTTGAGGCACCAAAGACGTTTTTGAAACGTCGCGGAACATATGAGATGTTTCGAGGGCTGAAATTGGGATTTCAGGCTCGTGCCCACGTCAAGAGGTATAAGACCTCCGACGGTTTTCTTAGCCTGCAAACTAAGGGAGAAAAGCTCAACCGTTGAGCTTGTGCTCAGATTGTCTGAGTGCAACAATCACTTGAATCGAGTGGGAGTTGATCTTCCAGATGAGATAGTGATGTTTCTCCAAGGTCATTGCCACCAAGCTGCTAGAGCTTCGTGATGAACTATAACCTATCAGGGATAGATATGATGATCCTTGAGATATTCGCGATGTCTGACACCGTGGAAGTAGAAATCAAGAAGGAGCATCAATTGTTGATGGTTGGTGAAACCACTAGTTTCAAGAAGGGCAAGGGCAAGAAGGGATACTTCATGAAACGGCAAATCTGCTGCTGCTCCAGTGAAGAAACCCAAGGTTGAACCTTAACCCGAGACTGAGTGCTTCTGTAATAAGGGGAACAACCACTGGAGCAGAATTACCCTAGATACTTGGTAGATGAGAAGGCTGGCAAGGTCGATACAAGTATATTGGATATACATTGTGTTAATGTGTACTTTACTAGTACTCCTAGTAGCACCAGGGTATTATATACCGGTTCGGTTGCTAAGTGTTAGTAACTTGAAAGAAAGAGCTACGGGATAAACGGAGACTAGCTAAAGGTGAGATGACGATGTGTGTTGGAAGTCTTTCCAAGGTTGATGTGATCAAACATCGCCCGCTCCCTCTACCATCAAGATTAGTATTAAACCTGAATAATTGTCATTTGGTGTTTGCGTTGAGCATAGACATGATTGGATTATGTCTATCGCAATACGGTTATTCATTTAAGGAGAATAATGGTTACTCTATTTATTTGAATAATACCTTCAATGGTCTTGCAACTAAAGGAATGGTTTATTGAATCTCGATCGTAGTGATACACATTTTCATGCCAAAAGATATAAGATAGTAATGATAGTACCACTTACTTGTGGCACTGCCATGTAAGTCATATTGGTATTATACGCATGAAGAAGCTCCATGTTGATGGATCTTTGGACTCACTCGTTTTTTGAAAAGTTTGAGACATGCAAACCATGTCTATTGGTGTATACGCATGAAGAAACTCCATGCAGATGGATCGTTTGGACTCACTTGATTTTGAATCACTTGAGATATGCAAATCATACCACATGGGCAAGATGACTGAAAAGCCTTGTTTTCAGTAAAATGGAACAAGATAGCAACTTGTTGGAAGTAACACATTTTGATGTGTGCAGTCCAATGAGTGCTGAGGCATGCAGTGAATATCGTTATGTTCTTACTTCACAGATGATTCGAGTAGATGTTGTATATTTACTTGATGAAACACAAGTCTGAATTATTGAATGGTTCAAGTAATTTCAGAGTGAAGTTTAAGATCTTCGTGACAAGAGGATAAAATGTCTATGATATGATCATAGAGATGAGTATCTGAGTTACGAGCTTTGGCACACAATTAAGACATTGTGGAAATTGTTTCACAACTAATACCGCCTGGAACACCATAGTGTGATGGTGTGTCCGAACATCATAGTTGCACCCTATTGGATATGGTGCGTACCATGATGTCTCTTATCGAATTACCACTATCGTTCATGGGTTAGGCATTAGAGACAACCGCACTCACTTTAAATAGGGCACCACGTAATTCCGTTGAGATGACACCGTTTGAACTGTGGTTTGGAGAAACCTAAGTTGTCGTTTCTTAAAAGTTTGGGGCTGCGACGCTTATGTGAAAAAGTTTCAGGTTGATAAGCTCGAACCCAAAGCGGACAAAATGCATCTTCATAGGACACCCAAAACAGTTGGGTATACCTCCTAATTCAGATCCGAAAGCAATAGGGATTGTTTCTTGAATCGGGTCCTTTCTCGAGGAAAAGTTCGTCTCGAAAATTGAGTGGGAGGATGGTGGAGACTTGATGAGGTTATTGAACCATCACTTCAACTAGTGTGTAGCAGGGCACAGGAAGTTGTTCCTGTGGCACCTACACCAATTGAAGTGGAAGCTTATGATAGTGATCATGAAGCTTCAGATCAAGTCACTACCGAACCTCGTAGGGCGACAAGGATGCGTACTACTTCGAAGTGGTATAGTAATCTTGTCTTGAAGGTCATGTTGCAAGACAACAATGAACCTACGAGCTATGGAGAAGCGATGGTGGGCCCGAATTCCGACAAATGGTTAGAAGCCATGAAATCCGAGATAGGATCCATGTATTAGAACAAAGCATGGACTTTGGTGGACTTGCCCGATGATCGGTAAGCCATTGAGATAAATGGATCTTTAAGAAGAAGACGGACGTGGACAGTAATGTGACCGTCTATGAAGCTCGACTTGTGGCAAAGAGTTTTTCACAAGTTCAAGGAGTTGACTACGATGAGATTTTCTCATCCGTAGCAATGCTTAAGTCCGTCGGAATCATGTTAGCATTAGCTGCATTTATGAAATCTGGCAAATGGATGTCAAAACAAGTTTCCTTACTAGTTTTCGTAAGGAAAGGTTGTATGTGATGCAATCAGAAGGTTTTTGTCGATCCTAAGGATGCTAAAAGGTATGCTAGCTCTAACAATCCTTCCATGGACTGGAGTAAGCATCTCGGAATTGGAATATGCACTTTGATAAGATGATCAAAGATTTTGGGTTTATACAAAGTTTATGAGAAACTTGTATTTCCAAAGAAGTGAGTGGGAGCACTATAGAATTTCTGATGAGTATATGTTGTTGACATATTGTTGATCAGAAATGATGTAGAATTTCTAGAAAGCATATAGGGTTGTTTGAAAAGTGTTTTTCAATGGAAAACCTGGATTAGGTTACTTGAACAATAAGCATCAAGATCTATAAGGTAGATCAAAATGTTTAATAATACTTTCAAATGAGCATATACCTTGACATGATCTTGAAGGTGTTCAAGATGGATCAGTCAAAGAAGGAGTTCTTGCCTGAGATGTAAGGTATGAAGTTAAGACTTAAAGCTCGACCACGACAGAAAAGAGAGAAAGGACAAAGGTCGCCCCCTATGCTTCAGACGTAGGCTCTATAGTATGCTGTGCTGTGTACCGCACTGGAAGTGTGCCTTGCCATGAGTCAGTCAAGGGGTACAAGAATGATCCAGGAATGGATCATTGGACAGCGGTCAAAATTGTCCTTGGAGTAAATAAGGACATGTTTCTTGATTATGGAGGTGATAAAGAGTTCGGCGTAAAGGGTTACGTCAATGCAAGCTTTAACACCTATCCGAGTGACTCTGAGATGCAAACCGGATACGTATAGTGGAGCAACCATTTGGAATAGCTTCAAGTGGAGCGTAGAAGCAGCATTTACAATATGACTTAGAGATTTGCGAAGTACATACGGATCTGAATGCTGCAGACCTGTTGACTAAAACCTCTCTCACTAGCAAAACATGATCAAACCCTAGAATTCATTGAGTCTTAATCACATGATGATGTGAACTAGTGACACTAGTAAACTCTTTGGATGTAGGTCACATGGCGATGTGACCTATCAGTGTTAATCACATGATGATGTGAACTAGATTATTGACTCTAGTGCAAGTGGGAGACTGTTGGAAATATGCCCTAGAGGCAATAATAAATTAGTTATTATTATATTTCCTTGTTCATGATAATCGTTTATTATCCATGCTATAATTGTATTGATATGAAACTCAGATACATGTGTGGGTACATAGACAACACCATGTCCCTAGCAAGCCTCTATTGACTAGCTCGTTGATCAATAGATGGTTACGGTTTCCTAACCATGGACATTGGATGTCGTTGATAACGGGATCACATCATTAGAAGAATGATGTGATGGACAAGACCCAATCCTAAGCCTAGCACAAAGATCGTAGTTCGTATGCTAAAGCTTTTCTAATGTCAAGTATCTTTTCCTTAGACCATGAGATTGTGCAACTCCCGGATACCGTAGGAATGCTTTGGGTGTACCAAACGTCACAACGTAACTGGGTGGCTATAAAGGTGCACTACAGGTATCTCCGAAAGTGTCTGTTGGGTTGGCACAAATCGAGACTGGGATTTGTCACTCCGTGTAAACGGAGAGGTATCTCTGGGCCCACCCAGTAGGACATCGTCATAATGTGCACAATGTGACCAAGGGGTTGATCACGGGATGATGTGTTACGGAACGAGTAAAGAGACTTGCCGGTAATGAGATTGAACAAGGTATCGGCATACCGACGATCGAATCTCGGGCAAGTACAATAGCGCTAGACAAAGGGAATTGTATACGGGATCGATTGAGTCCTTGACATCGTGGTTCATCCGATGAGATCATCGTGGAACATGTGGGAGCCAACATGGGTATCCAGATCCCGCTGTTGGTTATTGACCGGAGAACGTCTCGGTCATGTCTGCATGGTTCCCGAACCCGTAGGGTCTACACACTTAAGGTTCGATGACGCTAGGGTTATAAAGGAAGTTTGTATGTGGTTACCGAATGTTGTTCGGAATCCCAGATGAGATCCCGGACGTCACGAGGAGTTCCGGAATGGTCCGGAGGTAAAGATTTATATATGGGAAGTCCTGTTTTGGTCACCGGAAAAGTTTCGGGTTTTTTCGGTAACGTACCGGGACCACCGGGAGGGTCCCGGGGGTCCACCAAGTGGGGCCACCAACCCCGGAGGGCTGCATGGGCCAAGTGTGGGAGGGAACCAGCCCTAGGTGGGCTGGTGCGCCCCCCACAAGGGGCCCAAGGCGCAAGGGAGAGTGGGAGGGGGCAAACCCTAGGGCAGATGGGCCCTAAGGCCCACCCCAGGTGCGCCTCCCCTCTCTCCCCCTCTGGCCGCCACCCAGATGGCATCTGGGGGCTTCCACCACCCTTGGGGAGGGAACCCTAGAGGGGGCGCAGCCCCCTCCCCTCCCCCCTATAAATACTTGAGGCCTGGGGGCTGCCCAACACACGAGTTTCTCCCTCTATTGGCGCAGCCCTACCTCTCTTACTCCTCCTCTCCCGCGGTGCTTGGCGAAGCCCTGCTGGACTACCACGCTCCTCCATCACCACCACGCCGTTGTGCTGCTACTGGATGGAGTCTTCCTCAACCTCTCCCTCTCTCCTTGCTGGATCAAGGCGGGAGACGTCACCGGGCTGTACGTGTGTTGAACGCGGAGGTGCCGTCCGTTCGGCACTAGGATCTCCGGTGATTTGGATCACGACGAGCACGACTCCTTCAACCCCGTTCTCTTGAACGCTTCCGCTTAGCGATCTACAAGGGTATGTAGATGCACTCTCCTTCCCCTCGTTGCTGGTTTCTCCATGGATAGATCTTGGTGACACGTAGGAATTTTTTTGAATTTCTGCTACGTTCCCCAACAGCACTAGAGTCAATAATCTAGTTCACATCGCCATGTGATTAACACTGATAGGTCACATCGCCATGTGACCAACATCCAAAGAGTTTACTAGTGTCTTAAACTAGTTCACATCACCATGTGATTAAGTCTCAATGAGTTTTGGGGTTTGATCATGTTTTGCTTGTGAGAGAGGTTTTAGTCAACGGGTCTACAACATTCAGATCCGTATGTACTTCGCAAATCTATAGGTCATAATGTAAATGTTGCTTCCGTGCTCCACTTGGAGTTATTCCAAATGGTTGCTCCACTATACGTATCCGGTTTGCTACTCAGAGTCATTCGGATAGGTGTTAAAGCTTGCATCGACGTAACCCTTTACGCCGAACTCTTTATCACCTCCATAATCGAGAAACATATCCTTATTCCTCTAAGGATAATTTTGACCGCTATCTGGTGATCCACTTCTTGATCACCTTTGTACCCTCTTGCTAGATATGTAGCAAGGCACGCATCAGGTGCGGTACACAACATAGCATACTGTAGAGCCTACGTCTAAGGCATAGGGGACAACCTTCGTCCTTTCTCTCTTTTCTGCCGTGGTCGTGATTTAAGTCTTAACTTCATACCTTACATCTCAGGCAAGAACTCCTTCTTTGACTGATCCATCTTGAACACCTTCAAGATAATGTCAAAGTATGTGCTCATTTGAAAGTACCATTAAGCGTTTTTGATCTATCCTCATAGATCTTGATGCTCAATGTTCAAGTAGATTAATCCAGGTTTTCTATTGAAAAACACCTTTCAAATAACCCTATATGCTTTCTAGAAATTCTACATCATTTCTGATCAACAATATGTCAACAACATATACTCATCAGAAATTCTATAGTGCTCCCACTCACTTCTTTGGAAATACAAGTTTCTCATGAACTTTGTATAAACCCAAAATCTTTGATCATCTCATCAAAGCGCACACTCCAACTCCGAGATGTTTACTCCAGTCCTTAGAAAGATCGCTGGAGCCATCATACCTTTTAGCATCCTTAGGACCGACAAAAATTTTCTGATTGTATCACATACAACCTTTCCTTTCGAAAACTGGTAAGGAAACTCGTCTTGACATCCATCTGCTAGATTTCATAAATGCAGCTAATGCTAACATGATTCCGACGGACTTAAGCATCGCTACGGACGAGAAAATCTCATCGTAGTCAACTCCTTGAACTTGTGAAAAACTCTTCGCCACAAGTCGAGCTTCATAGACGGTGACATTACCATCCACGTCCGTCTTCTTCTTAAAGATCCATTTATCTCAATGTTTTGCCGATCATCGGGCAAGTCCACCAAAGTCCATGCTTTGTTCTGATACATGGATCCTATCTCGGATTTCATGGCTTCTAACAATTTGTTGGATTATGGGCCCACCATTGCTTCTCCATAGCTCGTAGGTTCATTGTTGTCTAGCAACATGACCTTCAAGACAGGATCACCGTACCACTCCGAAGCAGTACGCGTCCTCGTCGTCCTACGAGGTTCGGTAGTGACTTGATCCGAAGCTTCATGATCACTATCATAAGCTTCCACTTCAATTGATGTAGGTGCCACAGGAACAACTTCCTGTGCCCTGCTACACACTAATTATAGTGACGGTTCAATAACCATATCAAGTCTCCACCATCCTCCCACTCAATTTTTCGAGAGAAACTTTTCCTCGAGAAAGGACCCGTTTCTAGAAACAATTACCCTTGCTTCCGGATCTGAGATAGGAGGTATACCCAACTGTTTTGGGTGTCCTATGAAGATGCATTTTATCCGCTTTGGGTTCGAGCTTATCAACCTGAAACTTTTTCACATAAGCGTCGCAGCCCCAAACTTTCAAGAAATGACAGCTTAGGTTTCTCTAAACCATAGTTCTCACGGTGTCATCTCAACGGAATTACGTGGTGCCCTATTAAAGTGAGTGCGGTTGTCTCTAATGCCTAACCCATGAATGATAGTGGTAATTCAATAAGAGACATCATGGTACGCACCATATCTAATAGGGTGCAACTATGATGTTCGGACACACCATCACACTATGGTATTGCAGGCGGTATTAATTGTGAAACATTTCCACAATGTCTTAATTGCGTGCCAAAGCTCGTAACTTAGATACTCATCTCTATGATCATATCATAGACATTTTATCCTCTTGTCACAATGATCTTCAACTTCACTCTGAAATTACTTGAACCATTCAATAATTCAGACTTGTGTTTCATCAAGCAAATATATTCAACATGTACTCGAATCATCTGTGAAGTCAGAACATAACGATATTCACTGCATGCCTCAGCACTCATTAGACTGCACACATCAAAATGTGTTACTTCCAACAAGTTGCTATCTTGTTCCATCTTACTGAAAACGAGGCTTTTCAGTCATCTTGCCCATGTGGTATGATTTGCATATCTCAAGTGATTCAAAATCAAGTGAGTCCAAACGATCCATCTGCATGGAGTTTCTTCATGCGTATACACCAATAGACATGGTTCGCATGTCTCAAACTTTTCAAAAATGAGTGAGTCCAAAGATCCATCAACATGGAGCTTCTTCATGCGTTTTACACCAATATGACTTACATGGCAGTGCCACAAGTAAGTGGTACTATCATTACTATCTTATATCTTGTGGCATGAAAATGTGTATCACTACGATCGAGATTCAATAAACCATTCCTTTTAAGTGCAAGACCATTGAAGGTATTATTCAAATAAACAGAGTAACCATTATTCTCTTTAAATGAATAACCATATTGCGACAGACATAATCCAATCATGTCTATGCTCAACGCAAACACCAAATAACAATTATTTAGTTTTAACACCAATCTCGATGTTAGAGGGAGCGTGCGATGCTTGATCACATCAACCTTGGAAACACTTCCAACACATATCGTCAGCTCACCTTTAGCTAGTCTCCGTTTATTCTGTAGCTTTTATTTCGAGTTACTAACACTTAGCAACCGAACCGGTATCTAATACCATGGTGCTACTAGGAGTACTAGTAAAGTACACATTAACATAATGTATATCCAATATACTTCTATCGACCTTGCCAGCCTTCTTATCTATCAAGTATCTAGGGTAATTCTGCTCTAGTGACTGTTCCCCTTATTACAGAAGCACTTAGTCTCGGGTTTGGGTTCAACCTTGGGTTTCTTCACTGGAGCAGCAACTGATTTGCCGTTTCATGAAGTGCCCCTTCTTGCCCTTGCCCTTCTTGAAACTAGTGGTTTCACCAACCATCAACAATTGATGATCCTTCTTGATTTCTACTTTCGCGGTGTCAAACATCGCGAATACCTCAAGGATCATCATATCTATCCCTGATATGTTATAGTTCATCACGAAGCTCTAGCGGCTTGGTGGCAATGACTTTGGAGAAACATCACTATCTCTTCTGAAAGATTAACTCCCACTCGATTCAAGTGATTGTTGCACTCAGACAATCTGAGCACAAGCTCAACGATTGAGCTTTTCTCCCTTACTTTGCAGGCTAAGAAAATCGTCGGAGGTCTCATACCTCTTGACGTGGTCACGAGCCTGAAATCGCAATTTCAGCCCTCGAAACATCTCATATGTTCCGCGACATTTCGAAAAACGCCTTTGGTGCCTCAATTCTAAACCGTTTAATTGAACTATCACGTAGTTATCAAAACGTGTATGTCCGATCTTCGCAACATCCACAAACAACGTTTGGGGTTCAGCACACTGAGCGGTGCATTAAGGACATAAGCTTTCCAATGTCCGCATAAGCGCTATTGTCAACTTTCAACTATATTTTCTCTAGGAACATATCTAAACAGTGGAACTAAAGCGCGAGCTTACGACATAATTTGCAAAGATCTTTTGACTATGTTCAGGATAATTAAGTTCATCTTATGGACTCCCACTCAGACAGACATCCCTCTAGTCACCTAAGTGATTACATGATCCGAGTCAACTAGGCCGTGTTCGATCATCACGTGAGACAGACTAGTCATCATCGGTGAACATCTTCATGTTGATCATATCTACTATACGACTCATGCTCGACCTTTCGGTCTCTTGTGTTCCGAGGCCATGTGTGTACATGCTAGGCTCGTCAAGTTAACCTAAGTGTTTCGCGTGTGTAAATCTGGCTTACACCCGTTGTATGTGAACGTAAGAATCTATCACACCCGATCATCACGCGATGCTTCGAAACGACAAACTTTCGCAACGGTGCACAGTTAGGGGGAACACTTTCTTGAAATTTTAATGATGGATCATCTTATTTACTACCGTCGTTCTAAGCAAATAAGATGCATAAACATGATAAACATCACATGCAATCAAAATAGTGACATGATATGGCCAATATCATTTTTGCTCCTTTTGATCTCCATCTTCGGGGCTCCATGATCATGATCGTCACCGGCAAGACACCATGATCTCCATCATCGTGTCTTCATGAAGTTGTCTCGCCTATTATTACTTCTACTACTATGGCTACCAGTTAGCAATAAAGTAAAGTAATTACATGGCGTTGTTCAATGACATGCAGGTCATACAATAAATAAAGACAACTCCTATGGCTCCTGCCGGTTGTCATACTCATCGACATGCAAGTCGTGATTCCTATTACAAGAACATGATCAATCTCATAGATCACATATCATTCATCACATTCTTCTTGGACATATCACATCACATAGCATACCCTGCAAAAACAAGTTAGACGTCCTCTAATTGTTGCTTGCATGTTTTACGTGGCTGCTATGGGTTTCTAGCAAGAACGTTTCTTACCTACGCAAAACCACAACGTGATATGCCAATTGCTATTTACCCTTCATAAGGACCCTTTTCATCGAATCTGTTCCGACTAAAGTGGGAGAGACTGGCACCCGCTAGCCACCTTATGCACCAAGTGCATGTCAGTCAGTGGAACCTGTCTCACGTAAGTGTACGTGTAAGGTCGGTCCGGGCCGCTTCATCCCACAATGTCGTCGAAACAAGATTGGACTAGTAACGGTAAGCATATTGAACAAAATCAATGCCCACAACTACTTTGTGTTCTACTTGTGCAAAGAATCTACGCAATAGACCTAGCTCATGATACCACTGTTGGGGAACGTAGCAGAAATTCAAAATTTTCTACGCATCACCAAGATCAATCTATGGAGAAACCAGCAACGAGGGGAAGGAGAGTGCATCTACATACCCTTATAGATCGCTAAGCGGAAGCGTTCAAGAGAACGGGGTTGAAGGAGTCGTACTCGTCGTGATCCAGATCACCGGAGATCCAAGTGCCGAACGGACGGCACCTCCGCGTTCAACACACGTACAGCCCGGTGACGTCTCCCATGCCTTGATCCAGCAAGGAGAGAGGGAGAGGTTGAGGAAGACTCCGTCCAGCAGCAGCACAACGGCGTGGTGGTGATGGAGGAGCGTGGCAATCCTGCAGGGCTTCGCCAAGCACCGCGGGAGAGGAGAAGGGAGAGAGGTAGGGCTGCGCCAAGAGGGAGAGAAACTCATGTGTTGGCAGACCTCAAGAACTCAACTATATATAGGGGAGAGGGAGGGGGGTGCGCCCCCTCTAGGGTTTCCACCCCAAGGGGTGCAGCTGCCCCCAATCCCATCTAGGGTGGCGGCCAGGGGGGGGGAGGGGAAACTTGCCCCCAAGTTAGGTGGGTGCGCCCCTCCCCCAACCCTAGGCGCCTTGGGCCCTTGTGGGGGGGGGGGGGCGCACCAGCCCACCTGGGGCTGGTCCCCTCCCACACTTGGCCCATGCAGCCCTCCGGGGCCGGTGGCCCCACTTGGTGGACCCCCGGGACCCTCCCGGTGGTCCCGGTACGTTACCGATAAAACACAAAAATTTTCCGGTGACCAAAACATGACTTCCCATATATAAATCTTTACCTCCGGACCATTCCGGAACTCCTCGTGACGTCCGGGATCTCATCCGGCACTCCGAACGACATTCGGTAACCACATACAAACTTCCTTTATAACCCTAGCGTCATCGAACCTTAAGTGTGTAGACCCTACGGGTTCGGGAATCATGCAGACATGACTGAGACGTTCTCCGGTCAATAACCAACAGCGGGATCTGGATACCCATGTTGGCTCCCACATGTTCCACGATGATCTCATCGGATGAACCACGATGTCAAGGACTCAATCGATCCCATATACAATTCCCTTTGTCTAGTGGTATTGTACTTGCCCGAGATTCGATCGTCGGTATGCCGATACCTTGTTCAATCTCATTACCGGCAAGCCTCTTTACTCGTTCCATAACACATCATCCCATGATCAACCCCTTGGTCACATTGTGCACATTATGATGATGTCCTATCGAGTGGGCCCAGAGATACCTCTCCGTTTACACGGAGTGACAAATCCCAGTCTCGATTCGTGCCAACCCAACAGACACTTTCGGAGATACCTGTAGTGCACCTTTATAGCCATCCAGTTACATTGTGATGTTTGGTACACCCAAAGCATTCCTACGGTATCCGGGAGTTGCACAATCTCATGGTCTAAGGAAATGATACTTGACATTAGAAAAGCTTTAGCATATGAACTACGATCTTTATGCTAGGCTTAGGATTGGGTCTTGTCCATCACATCATTCTCCTAATGATGTGATCCCGTTATCAACGACATCCAATGTCCATGGTCAGGAAACCGTAACCATCTATTGATCAACGAGCTAGTCAACTAGAAGCTTACTAGGGACATGGTGTTGTCTATGTATCCACACATGTATCTGAGTTTCCTTTCAATACAATTATAGCATGGACAATAAACGATTATCATGAACAAGGAAATATAATAATAATAACTAATTTATCATTGCCTCTAGGGCATATTTCCAACAGTATGTTTGGAGGTTATCGAATGTAAGCCTCAAGTCGTCTATTAAGGTTTCAACGTGTCTTGTTTTGATGACCACGTCGTCTACGTAGGCCTCTACTGTCTTGCCAATTTGTTTTGCGAGGCATGTCTGAATCATGCGTTGATAGATTGCACCGTCGTTTTTTGCCCGAAGGGCATGGTGTTTAAACAGAAGGGGCCATACGGGGTGATGAAGGCTGTTGCAGCCTGGTCAGACTCCGCCATCTTGATTTGATGGTATCCGGAGTATGCGCCGAGGAAACACAATGAATCGTGTCCTGCGGTGTCATCGATTATCTGATCAATGCGGGGGAGGGGGAAGGGATCCTTGGGGCAAGCTTTATTGAGGTCTTTGAAATCGACACATAAGCGCCAGGATTTGTCCTTTTTTGGTACCATTACCAGGTTTTCTAGCCAATCCGGATGTTTGATGTCTCTGATGAATCCGGCTTCAAGTAGCTTGGCTAGCTCTTCTCCCATGGCTTGCCGCTTAGGCTCTGAGAAGCGTCGGAGAGTCTGCTTGACTGGCTTGTATCCTTTCAGTATATTGAGGCTGTGTTCGGCCAGCCTGCGTGGGATGCCCGGCATGTCTGAAGGATGCTAGGCGAAAATATCCCAATTTTCACGCAGGAAGTCTCGCAGTGCGGCGTCTATTGTGGGGTTCAGCTGTGTCCCTATGGAAGCTGTCTTTGAAGGGTCCGTTGGGTGGACCTGGAATTTGACTATCTCGTCCGCTGGCTTGAAGGAGGTGGATTTAGGTCGCTTGTCGAGTAACACATCGTCTCTGTCCACTGTTCCTCGTAGTGTTGTTAGCTCTTCGGTCGTGAGGGCTTCTGATAATGCCTCCAGGGCGAGGGTGGCAGTTTTATTTTCGACGCGGAGTGCGACGTCCGGATCACTAGCTAGAGTGATGATTCCGTTGGGCCCAGGCATTTTGAGCTTCATGTACCCGTAATGGGGTATAGCCTGAAAACTCGTGAATGCGTCCCGCCCTAGGAGGGCGTGGTATCCGCTGCTGAATGGGGCTACTTGGAATGCAATTTCTTCGGACCTGTAATTCTCCGGCCTGCCGAATACCACATCCAGTGTGATTTTTCCCGCGCATTGTGCCTCTCGACTAGGGTTGATTCCCTTGAAGGTAGTGCTGCTTCGTTCAATGCGGCTATTGTCAATTTCCATCTTGTTGAGGGTTTCCTCATAGATGAGGTTTAGTCCGCTTCCGCCGTCCATGAGCACTTTAGTAAGCCTGAAGCCATCCATGATTGGGCTAAGGACCAAAGCGGCTGGTGCTCGGACTGTCCGGAAATGGGGTTCGTCATTGGCATTGTAGGTTATAGCCGTATCGTTCCATGGGTTTATTGTTGCCACGTGGCAAACTTCTGCGAGGCTGCGCTGAGCTCGCTTTCGCCTATTATTTGAGGCGAAAGTCTCAAAGACTGTAAATACCATATTGTTGTCTCCTGTGGGATGTTTTATGAGGAGATCTTTGCCGCTCTTTGCCACCTGCCGGAGTATCCAACATGCTATAAGGCTATGCGTTGGCGTAGTATATGGTGTGCTATGAATCTTGCACGGCCCGTTTAGCCATTCTTCCAATACGGTTCCCCGCCTTGCGGCGGGCTTTATTTTTTTGGTACTTGAATCAGGTGACTTACGAGAGTTTACCCTTTTAGTTCGGACAGGGGATTTGGCTAGAGCCGGACTATCCCAGAAACTTGTTTGGGTTTTCCAGGCGCTTTCCATCACGCAATACTTTTGCACTGTGGCCACTAAATCATCGAAGTGTACTATGTCACGGCGGCTTATAGCATTGAGAATCCCTTTGTCCGTGTAATTTTTGCAAAAGAGGGAGATTGCATCTGCCTCGCGACAGTCCTTGACCCTGTTTATCACAAGGAGGAATCTGGCCCAGTAGTGATGTACTGTTTCTTGGGGCTCTTGTCTGATATGGGAAAATTGGATAAATCTGGGTGGGTGGGTGGATTTGAATCCGAATCCCGACCCGATATGGGACCCAGGGGCAAAGAAGCTTCCGAGCTTAACGGCTCGGGTTCTGGGGCATTGCCCGATTTCTTCGGCCCGCCCCCCGATCCTGAGTCCGGGACCGGGGTCATGTCTTGCGGTGAGCGGGTGTCCGGCTCGGAGAGCTCAGAAATCCGGACATAGTTTGTCCTCAAAGTGGAGGGAGAATTAGGATGATGCTGTTCCACTACCGCTATCTCATGGGTGACCGGTGGAGAGTGAATCTCCCTTTGATCAGGTTTAAACCCGATCCGGTCATAGTCCGTAGCGACGCCTAGGGCGGCGATGCGATCCAAGAGCTCATTGAGTGAGAAGAGCTACATTGGATCCATCTATTCGGTGAATTCCGAATCAACGTGGAGGCTATTTTTAATGACCTGAGAAGTCATTATCGGCGCAACAGCCGATGGGGCGGTCATGATGAAGCCGCCCAGCCGGAGAGTTTGGCCTAAAGCCAGGGCTCCCCCGGAGGTGATGTTGTCCTTGACAACGAGATGAGCCATCAAGCCTTATTGCGACGACACGGAGGAACTCTCAATGAAAGCACCAATGTCGGTGTCAAAACCGGTGGATCTCGGGTAGGGGGTCTCGAACTGTGCGTCTAAGGCTAATGGTAACAGGAGACTAGGGACACGATGTTTACCCAGGTTCGGGCCCTCTCGATGGAGGTAATACCCTACTTCCTGCTTGATTGATCTTGATGATATGAGTATTACAAGAGTGGATCTACCATGAGATCAGAGAGGCTAAACCCTAGAAGGTAGCCTATGGTATGATTGTTGATGATAATGAAGATCCATTCTACGGACTAAACCCTCTGGTTTATATAGACACCGGAGGGGGCTAGGGTTACACATGGTCGGTTTATAGAGGAGGAGATCTACATCCGGATCGCCAAGCTTGCCTTCCACGCCAAGGAGAGTCCCATCCGGACACGGGACGAGGTCTTCTATCTTGTATCTTCATAGTCCAATAGTCCAGCCAAAGTATATAGTCCGGCTGTCCGGATACCCCCTTATCCAGGACTCCCTCAGTGTACACATGAAGCTTGATGTCGACGGGGCGCGGGGTGGACTGATCCTCTATCAAGGAGTCATGTTGAAGGTGGAGCTAGAGTCTGGAAGACTTCACTCAGTGTTGATTGAGGGGCTACGACATAATTCGACAAAGTGTCGAAGCCTATTCAGTGGAAGGAAAAGTGAGGGACACGTAGTTTGGACTGGAGCCCAGTGGTCTGATGGAAGCGTGAAACTCGTCATGGGTCAGTAATGATCGGTGGTACTGTGAACTGAGGGTTGAGTGGTGTGGGCTCGCGACCCTTGAGACTCGACCGGGACAGCGGAGGCTCGACGCGGTAATAGCGGCGAGGCATGCGGTATGCACGGGGGCATGGAGACGGACCAGGGCTCTAGTGGTCATATATGTGGTGAGACAACTGTGAATTTGACTCGGGATGACTACAGGAAATGGTGAAATTCCTTCAAGTTTCAGACAAGCGGTCAAGAAAGGAGCGGTAATGTTGAGTTCAGATACTCTGGAAGTTGGAGCACAACCTTGAGCAACAAGAAAATTAATTTTCCTCGAGTGTTGACTATGATCAAGAAAAGAAGGGACTACAAGTTGCAGGTGGAGTCATATGGAGTCTTTGGGGTAGCAGCGGTACTCATGGGACAAGCTAAAGTCCAATGTACATGGAAGTTTGATGCATTGACATATTCAGGGTGGTGGAGAATATTCGTCAAGGTGAAGTTTGTTAGAGTTGTGCCGAATATTATGTACAAGGAAGGTTACAGTTGGACTTGTAGTACTATTGTGTTTAGATAAGATATGGAGTCATGTCATAATAGGACACTTGTATCCTAGTCTTCTCATATATATAGTGACGGTAAACACACGATTTAACCTATGTAAACATAATAGTACAGTAATACAGGGGAAACCGGTGGAAGGGGAAAATATCGTGTACTCCAGTTGATGGTATGCTCCGGCTGCACCACGTCAACAGCAATCGTTAGATACATATATATTGTAGGCACATGATCCAACCCGAATCGCTCCACCCTTGGAAATTTGCAAACAACACCCCGGATGCGTACATAATTAGTGTATTTCCCCTGTCACCTACCTCCAAGCCGTCCGACTGTTCCCAAGTTAGAACTGAAGGAGCACGAACAGATTAGAGCTTGGGGCCTCCGGCGGCGGACCTGCGACGCCGGGCGAACGTGGTCGCCGTGACGCTGATGTACGGTGCTCCGACGTCCTGGGGAAACTCCCCGCCCCGCCATTCTCCACCTCGCCTTCCCTCTTCCCGATCCGGCGCCTAGCTCCGCCGTCCATCGATGCCGAAGAAAAGAACTCCAATCTTCAGGTATGTTGTTAGATGTTACAACCTTGTGTTATTTTGTGAGTTTGATTGTAATCCATCGTTCCCTTTATGCTGATTTTGTGAGATGTAGCTAATTCTAGCTTGAAAAAAAAATGCAGCGATATCTATCTGTATTGTATCAGGCGAAGGAAATTAATCACTGAAAAATTTGCTATATTTTACTCGGACTAGTATTCGAGCAATTAGGTGATACTCCTAATTGTTCATTGCCTAACTGCATAGAAATTGCTCGAACACTCTACAATTTCAGCAACTCATTGTCTGTACATGAGTACAGACTAATTTCAGTGGTACTGTACAATTTCAGCAACTCATTGCTGAAATTAACAATTTGCCAGTACAGTAGTGTACTGATTACTCCAATTAGGTGATGAGTGCAGACTAATTTCATCTACATGTTCAAGTACCTGGAGATGAAGTGCTTGTTGGCAAGATCGAGATTCATCTGCCCGTACAATGTGTATGACTTCACCAATTTCTGAGAGTTCACTTTCTATTGGTTTAGTATATTCCATTGGGCTAAGCTGGTGTTGTTTTAGTTTACTGAATTAACTATCTTAGCTCTTTAGCACCATTTCTACAACACTCTTGTTGCTTAGTACATCTATGTGCTAGTGCATTCAAATATTTCTCTCTTCACCACTTTGCCACGGATTTGTTTTTTTTAGACTACAATGTGCTGCAGCTTTCACGCGAAGCTAAGTCTAAGTCTTAGGAGCAAAGTAAAGTTCAATAATTTGAATCCTTTGTTGGAACGACATAATTTAAATAGTATATCTTTTGTCAGGTTTTCACAATACACTTTTCTTCTTGTTTGCAGAGCAAGTAGCGTCCGAGAAGGCTCAACATCAACCAGTACATTATTCTAGTTACCTTGTAATCTGATAATGATCATATTCCCCGTTGTATGCTCTTGATGGTTGGTAATCACCGTGAAGTGCCTCTCCTTAACAGCAACAATTGAGACCAGGAAGATTCATTGCCAGATTTGACTCATGCGCATCTCTGCCGTAACTATCTAAGCTGCTAGTATGTGCTTACCTTGATGGCATGTATGCTTCCTTGCTTCAGAACAATATGGAGCAATTACCTACCTCCGTGCTTATATTTTGTAAAACTAGAAGTGCTCTGGTCGAATGTGGCACTATGTACTATGTGCTACTGGACATGTCCACTAATTCTGTTATTAAGTGCAATTTGGACCTAAATATTTACTACCAATGATGTTCCATCTTAATGCCTGCTATGCTAAAGTTTTTCGGTACAATTAGTTTATCATGATGATGTCCACTTTAATTTTTCAACATTTTGCTAAATTTTTACTAGGGTGTAGGTTTTTTTGGTAAACATGTGGTCTGTACCACGGGCATTTTGCTCCATCGGGAAGCATTTTGCCTCTGAAGTGCTACATTTGTTCTGAGATGATTCGTATACTATTTCAGATTTGGAAGAGAAATGTTCAATGACGTGTTACTTTCTAATTTGACAAAGGTGGTTGTCGGTTTCAAAACCGGCGGATCTCAGGTAGGAGGTTCCGAACTATGCGTCTAAGGCTAATGGTAACAAGAGGCGGGGGACACGATGTTTACCCAGGTTCGGGCTCTCTCTATGGAGGTAATATCCTACTTCTTACTTGATTGATCTTGATGATATGAGTATTACAAGAGTTGATCTACCACGAGATCGATGAGGCTAACCCTAGAAGCTAGCTTATGATTATGATTGTCCTTGTCCTATGGACTAAACCCTCTGGTTTATATAGACACCGGAGGGGGGTTACATAGAGTCGGTTACAGAGAAGGAAATATACATATCCGAATCGCCAAGCTTGCCTTCCACGCAAAGGAGAGTCCCATCCGGACACGGGACGAAGTCTTCGATCTTGTATCTTCATAGTCCAATAGTCCGGCTAAAGTATATAGTCCTGCTGTCCGACGACCCCCTAATCCAGGACTTCCTCAGTAGCCCATGAACCAGTCTTCAATGACGATTGAGTCCGGCGCGCAGATTGTCTTCGGCATTGCAAGACGGGTTCCTTCTCCAAACACTCCAAAGTAGATCTTGAACACAAGAATCGTGTCCGGCTCTGCAGAAACAAATTCCACACACCACCATAGAGAGTATAATATTTCACGGATCTAATCTGCTGACAGTCTTATTCATAAAGTGACATCACACCACGGCTCGGTTACTATTCCAACCGTTTTATCAGCCTGCCACGACACGATTTATGAGGCAATTTCATTGGCACGTCTTGTCGAAGCAGGGATCGTGTCCCCTTATCATAGGATTCTCATCAATACGGGTGCGGGTAACCCAACCGTGCCATTAACACGACACTTGGTTAATAAGCGAGTTTTTTAGGGAATGTGGGGAGGCACATGATCCGCCTTTATAAAGGGATAAGGATTCCCCTCTCTCCCCCACGCCTTCTGCTTTCTCTGCTCATCCATTCTCGAGCTCCAACGCTCAAGCCTTCGCCTTCCCCGCCCGCAAGAGCACTCCGAAAATTTCTGGATCCGGAGCTGGAGGCAAGTGGATGGCCTCCACTATCCGGGAGAAGGATGTCAAGAAACTTCGGGAGGCCGGGTATCTAGCCAAAAAGATTGGGCATCGTCTCCCGATGGCGGGACAGGTCGTCCCAACCCTGGAACCCCACGAGAGGGTCGTATTCCTCCCTCACTTTATCCGCGGGTTGGGGTTTCCCCTCCAGCCATTCGTTCGCGGCATCATGTAATATTATGGGATCGATCTCCATGATCTATCCCCCAATTCTTTCCTCAACATCTCGACGTTCATTGTCGTGTGCGAGGCCTTCCTTCGCATCTCTCCACACTACGGGTTGTGCCTGAAGATCTTCAATGTGAAGCCCAAGGTGGTAGGCGGCGAGCACGCCGAGTGCAGAGGAGCCATGGTGAGCAAGATGCCCAATGTCACATGGCCATCAGGTACATTTAACGACTCCGTCAAAGGGTGGAAGCAACAATGTTTCTACATCACCGAGCCACGTGGCGCCGAATGGGCCACGGCTCCCGGATTCCGATCCGGAGCCCCGTTGCGGCATACGTCTTGGCCCAGGGAAAGGGCCTAGACTGGTCTTCGCCAAACGAACTGGCAATGCTCCAGGCGCGCGTCAAGAGCATGGGAGATAAGAACATCAAACTCGTCAACGTAGTCCAAGTGATGTTGGTTCGCCGGATTCTTCCATGCCAACGCAGGGCTTGTAATTTATGGGAATTTGATCCAGCTAAGCACCAGACCCTGACGGAGCTATTCGACACAACGCACGAAGATATCTGGAAGGTGTTGTTCAAGTCCGGCAAATCGTGGCCGGACTCGGCCGAGGATCGTGGGTACAAACTGTCCCGTCACGCAAGTCTGGTAAGTTTTCAGATATTTAACCGAACGTACGCTTCAGCCGCGTATTGTAAAGAAAATGTTTAACAGACACTACAAAAAAAAAGACACATCCGTGACATTTTGGGCCGAACGAAATTTTGTTCTGTCATACATATGACACTTCTATGACGATAATTGTGACAAAACCCGGTATCATCATAGATGTGGTGGGCTCGTACTTCTATGACAAAAAATCATGACAAAAAATGGGCTTTTCGTCCTGGGCGGGCCGGAGACGCAGCTGCATGACATTCTTTGGGACGTCTATGACGGAAAAAACCGTGGTAGAAGCGAGGGGGAGGAAAATTTTGGGGAGTTCCCGGTTACGGTGGGAGGTCGGGGGCCGAGCGATGCGCGTTTCTCTCGTACACATACGCGCGTGTGTGCGAGGCGTTGGCTCTAGCTGAACTCGAGCGAGGCGTTGGGATCTAACTGAACCCGAGCGATTGCACTGCAGGCTACGCGTTACTGAACCAGAGCGATCGATCGATGGCTGTTAACTGAACCCGATCTAGCGATTCCTTCGTTACTGCTGCTAACTGAAGCCGATGGATGCTGCCTCTCTGGATGAACAGTGAGTGTTGGGGGGGGGAGTTGGATGAACAGTGAGTGGTGGCATTGCCTCTGGATGAACAGGACCCTGTGATGTGGAGGGCTGGATGAACAGGACGACCCCGTGGAGAGCTGGATGAACAGTAGACGGTGGAGGGGTGGATGAACAGTAGCCCGTGGAGGGGTGGTTGAAGACGAGCCCACGGAGAGGGGTGGTTGAACAGTAGCCGGTGGAGTAGCGCGCGGTGGAGGCTGGATGAACAGGAGCCCATGGATGAACAGTCGCAGCTGGAGGCTGGAGGAGGTCGACGGTGGATGAACAGTAGCCCGTGGAGGCTGGAGGAGGTCGACGGTGGAGATGAACAGTATCCCGTGGAGTCCCGTTTTGCGGTACGCCACACGCCTCCCGATGAACAGGACCCCCGTTTCGACCGTAGCGCTCCAACACAAGTTCGTTTCGTCCGTTTTGCGGTACGCCACACCCCTCCGATCAAAAGGACCCCCGTTTTGACCATAGGAGGTCTATTCGTCCGTTTTGCAGTACGCCACACCCCTCCCGATCAACAGGACCCCCGTTTCGACCGTAGGAGGTCCGTTTCCTCAGTTTTGCAGTACGCCAGACCCCTCCCGATGAATAGGATCCCGTTTCGAACGTGGCCGGTCGAACAGAAGGCCATTTCCTCGGTTCTGCGGTACGCCAGGCCTCGTTTCCATCGCCTGTTCCGTCCAAGCCCTCCTGATGAACACGCCCACACATCCCGTTCCGACCCAGCCGGTTGGCTCCCCATGAACACGACGACGACGTTGTTTCTCTGTTCTGACCCATCCAATGTACACGAGCCCTGGTCATACGTATATATGCGCGAGTAGGCGTTCGAGACCCCGCCCGTATGTGCACATACGTGGCCGTATTTTCTTTCTTGCACCATGGCCGCTGTACGTATGTGTACATGCTACGTGCGCACCTCTACTATGACACGTGCGCGCCTCTACTATGACATGTGCGTGCCTCTACATCCACCAGTATGTACATACACGTTCACGACCAGAATGACAACGCTACGTACGCTTTGACCAGGTGGGTCCTGACTGTCAGGCAATTCCTTGTGTGCGAAGATGTAGCTGGTGGGTCCCAGCAGTCAGGGGGGCGAATTGTTTTGTTTTTTTACCCGGACGCACTTCCTTGCGTGCGAAGGTGTAGCTGGTGGGTCCCAGCAGTCAGCTGGCGAATCGTTTTTTTTGCCCGGACGCACTTCCTTGCGTGCGGAGGTGTAGCTGGTTGGTCCCAACAGTTAGGGGGGAAACGTTTTTTTCACGAAATACGGTGACCCGTACGGTGGGTCCCCGCTATCAGGTGGAGGAATAATTATTTTGCGTGTAATAAGGAGGCACTTCCTTGCGGCCGCCGTGGACCCAGCTGTCAGCCTCTCCACGTACAGTACTCTTCCGATGAAAGTCGGTCGTTGACCACATTGACCACGCCGCGCCGAGAGCACTAGGGCGGTGGACGACGGCGAGGCCTAGGAAGGGGACGACGCGGAGCCGGGGAAGATGCGGTAGTAGATGCCCACGCGGAGAGGAGTACGACTGTACGAGGGTTTACTGGTTTGACTGTCATCGCTGGAGAATAACAGCAGGTGTGGGTCAGTAGAGGGATGGCTAGGCCAGCGATGGGAGTACGGTGGGGCGGTGAGCCCTGCGCGACAGCATAGACGGCCGCGGGGAGGAGGGAGCAGGCAGTCCCGCTGGCGCTTGTTTGAGCGGTTGGTGCATGAAGAGCAAAGATTGAAGAAGCACGACAGCCGTTGGATGGACATCCAACAGTCACTGCTCTCATGTGTTGACAAAGTTGACAGGGCGTTGCGTGTGCGTCAACCTTTTTTTATGAAAGCATACGCGTCAACCTGTAGTAGGCGCACAAGTCAGCCTCAAATCTATGGAAAACAGCAGACTGCCCATCTGCCATTATTTCTAATAACGTACAACCCATTTGCTAATTCTTAAGAATTTTTTTGAAGCCCATCTTCTTTTTGTTAGCATTACACCCCATATTGTGGCCACGGTTAAAAAGTATACGAAATTTTGCATATTTCGGTGCGGTCAACTGTTTTTAATTCAGAAATACCGATTCACATTCAAACTATTTTGAAAAATAATTTATATAATTATAAAATCCAAATAATTATCCACGCATAAAAATCAATGGAATTTAAAATCTTGTAATGAAAAAAATTGAAACTAATTCCCGATTTGATGTGTTTTAAAAATTTACAGCCCATTTCTGGGCAAACCGAATGAAACTCTCCTCGTCTTGAAAGATTTGCAGCCCAGCAGGGCCGATAAAGCAAGTAGGCCTTGTTTGGGTATTTCTTAAAAAAATAGAACTGGGCTAGCCATTTTCAGCAAGAAAAAAACACAACTGGGCTCATGATGTGGTAAACATAAATAAAATCCTGGCTAGACGGGCCACGGCCCCCGCATAGCCCCGTTGTTACCCTGATCCGTCGCTAAAACTAGTATAAATAACAATTGCTTGTTCCTCAGAAAAAAAAACTGTGCGACCTGCTGGGTCCCTGGTGTCAACCGCTTGTAGTGTAATTCTCTCGTTTATTGACTACGTTGACAATGGTGTGAGCCCCATATGTCCAACCATTAGGAGGAACCATATTTTTGGGCTTGTACTCCCTCCGTTTTTGTTTAGTTGGCGTATTAGCTTTGGTCAAAGTCAAGCTTTATAAAATTTGACCAAGTTTATAAACAATAATATTAAGATATACAATAACAAATCAACAACATTAGATTTATTATTGAATGTACTTTCACATCTTATAGATTTATTATGATAAATGTCTATATTGTTTCCTATGAACTTGGTCAAACTTTACGAAGTTTGACTTCAGTCAACTCTAGTATGCAAAGTAAATAAAAACGGAGGGAGTAATACAGAGGCACTTGCTTGCGTGCTACCATGACGCTGGTGGGTCCCTACTATCATCCTCTCCACGTACAGTCCCCTCCTTGTTCCTCTCGGTTGGTGACGATGTTGACAACGCAAGAGGGCGCCGCACCGCGCACGGCGAGCGAACCAAGGCCGCAAGACGGAGGACGATGGCGAGGCCTTAGATGGAACGAACAGGAGCCGTGGAAGATGCACCGGTCCAGTCGCAGGAGAAGGGGAGTACAAGGGTTGACTGGTTCGGGTGCGGGTGCGTGTTGGAGCTGACATCGCCAGAGAATAAGAGGACGTGTGGGGGAATAGAGGGAGGGACTGGCCAACGTTGGAGAGTACGTATGGTAGGGCGGCGGAGGCGTAGCCAGCCATGGGATGCGGGAGCAGGCGGAGCCGACGGGGTGGTTTGGTTTGGGCGGCTGGAGGAAGAAGACAAGAGATAGAAGATACACGACAGATGTTGGTTGTCAATCCAATGGCTGGTAGGCAGAATCGTTTGTTGACTGGCTAGGCTATTTCCTCGCGGGTCCCAAATGTCAGAATCCAAATCTGTCATGGTCATGCAGCATTTCCTATGAAAATTTACAGGCCATTTGATGTGCTAGTTCGAAATAAGTTTGTGGGTGCTGGTGGGGGCTAATCACTTGGCTTCTGTAATGCACAGTGAGCTCAAGCAGCCGGCAAGAGTGATGTTATGTCCCTTGGTTGGGATTTTTTACAATATTTCACTCTAAATTAAACGAATGGCAAGCCATGCCTTGTTTCAAATAAAATATGACAGTCACAGCCGAGTTGAAAAGGGCAGGAACATCTAACACCATCTTACAAACTGTACAAAAGCACGAGGGTTAATTGTTCATCAGGTTTACAAAAAAACCCAGGTTGAAAAGGGCAACAACATCTAACTCCAGCACTATTTTCGGCAGTCACAGTCAAATGGATCGATCAGGTCCATAGAATGAACATCTTGGGTCGTAAAATTTACTGGATTATGACCAAAATATGTTGTAAGTAGAAGCCCGGCATGTTCAGATGCTCTTTTGCCCACCTGAAACTCCTTTTTTTTGTTCTTCGACATACCCATCCGTCAAAACCATGCTGCTGATAAACTTAAACCTGATGGACAATAGTAACCTCGCATTCAACAGGAAGAATGTGACAAATCTAGTGTTTGCACGGTTGGCTACATATCGTTCTAGCGTTATTGTCTACAATCGAATCTCATGAGAAGTGAGAAAATTTCGATGCATACGAATCCACCGATTGGTTATAACTTTCTTACCCCGTCCTGTTGCCTAAATAGACATGAAGATTGAAAACAGTTAAGGTCTAAAAAAGAGTGTTGAAAGAGCAACAGCTGAATGGTTAATTCTAGTACACTATATGGGGGCTTCCAATGTGCGTGTGAAATTATCACCTTTATATACAACTTCTCCAGACATGGAAAGCATTGCAGCAAGCCAATAATCTTGTTCAGATCAAAACTAATCATTTAGATATATAAGATCTTGATAGAATACAACACCATTGATAGGCCTTCCATGGAGAAACTCTTCATTGAGCATAGAACATAATATTAGTACAAAATGTGTACTCCAAGATGATATATAACTTATGGGCAGAAATTTAAAATTCAGCTTATGGTTACAAGTGTAGATGATAATATAAAGTACCTGAAGAACTGTGGAGCCAAACACCATATTGAAATGAGCACAGAGATCATGTATTACACCCAAGGTCTCCAGTTTAGGTGCAAAGAGGATGGTTATTTGCAATGGTGAATAACTAGAATCAAGGATCAACCTTTGAAGTGAAGGGGCATCTTGGATGATGAGCTGCCTTCCGTTAAAAGAAATTCCAATTCTTACAAGGTTAGGCGACTTTATTTGGAGACAACCGATTCTAACTGTGAAAACAAGCACCAAGCACTCCAGGGCAGGGCAACTGGAGTGGATGATGCTATGCAATGAGGCCTCCGATATACGAAACTGCACAAGTGAAAGTTTCTTGAGAAATGGGAGTCGACGGTTTAGTACCAGATTGTCTGGTAGGTAGCACAACGCAAAGGTGGCGGTGTGGAGAGAGGAGGAAAACCGCGAGATGGACATCGGTGCTGAGGGCACAAGTTCATGGCGTTCGGTATGTGGTATGTGATTTCCAGGGGAATAGTAGAACTCAAGCAGCTATAGTTCTGTGAATTCAGGGGATTTTAGCCAGGTGTCCACCGTGCAGGGCATGGTATGCTTACTCAGGTAGCATGACGGGATGCAGAGGCTTTGAACGGAGCCCTGGTGGGAGGAGATGATGGCTCTGGGATTTCAAAATCATTGAAGAGAGATAGCTAACGACAGTCGAGATTAAGGGGCACGGTGCGCCATAGAGGGCGCCACCGAATTGCGAGGACTTGGGCGCGGCAGCAATCCTTGGTGGGGAGAAGTGATATGATCTCCCCAAGGACGGCATCCGGGAGATCGCTGATGCGGTCCACTCGAGATTCTACGGGTTCCTGGGATCCGGTGGGGACGAGTTCGCCACTTCTCCCAGCGCTGCCGGGTGCGGGATCTACAACAGGCGTCACCGCTGGCGAGAGCCTCATCTTCTTGGCGCTGGGGTTAGCCGACTTCGTTTTCCTCGAGGGCGTCGCGTCGCGCTCACGAATTTGAGCCGAGTAACGAATGACGAGCTGTGACGCCCTCGATTCAATCGTACACTAATCATACACACAAATGTGTACGATCAAGATCAAGGACTCACGGGAAGATATCACAACACAACTCTAGACACAAATTAAAATAATACAAGCTTTATATTACAAGCCAGGGGCCTCGAGGGCTCGAATACATAAGCTCGAATACACAAGAGTCAGCGGAAGCAACAATATCTGGGTACAGACATGAGTTAAACAAGTTTGCCTTAAGAAGGCTAGCACAAAAGCAACATCGATCGAAAAGGCAAGGCCTCCTGCCTGGGAGCCTCCTAACTACTCCTGGTCGTCGGCGTCCGTCACGTGGTAGTAGGCACCCTCGGGGTAGTAGCAGTCGTCGGTGGTGTCGTCAGGCTCCTGGGCTCCACCATCTGGTTGCAACATACGAGAAGAATGGAAAGAGGTGGAAAAAGGGGAGCAAAGCAACCGTGAGTACTCATCCAAAGTACTCGCAAGCAAGGATCTACACTACTTATGCAACATTATCAAAGGAAGGCTGTATATGTGGACGGGCTGCAGAAATGCCAGAATAGAGAGAAGGCTAGTCCTAACGAAGACTAGCATCTTCTGGAAACCACCTTCTTGCAGCAAATAGGAGGGAGTAGAGTAGCATAAAGTAAAGTAGTAGTAGTGTTCTCAACCTCGGCCAGAGATCCTTTCTCGACTCCCTGCGAGAAAGCAATCCCAGAGCCTTACTATCCATTTCTCATATCCAAATCTCATCACCATCCAATTCTCATCACAAGTATCCAGTTCTAGTTGTATCGATCGGGATACAACTCCGAGTGTCCGTTACCGTAGGACAGGCTATCGATAGATGTTTTGTTACCTGCAGGGGTGCACCAACTTACCCACCACGCTCGATTAACTCCGGCCGGACACACTTTCCTGGGTCATGCCCGGCCTCGGCCAAACAATACGCCGCAACCCGACCTAGACTTAATAGAGAGGTCAGCACGCCGGACTAAACCTATGCCCCCAGGGGTCATGGGCCATCTCCCCGGAAACTCCTGCACGTTGCGTACGCGACCGGTGAGCAGACCTAGCCTCCCTTATACAAGTGAAGGCATAACCAGTCCAACCCGGCGCGCGCCACTCAGTCGCTGACGTCTATTAAGCTTCGGCTGATGCATACGACGCAGAACGCCCATACTATGCCCACGTGATGGTTAGTGCTATCAGGACAGAGGCCCCTCATATCAAATATCCAAACCGTTAGTGTGTTGGTAGTGCGGTCACGAGGAGAGACTCACGAAAGATGTGACCCCATCGCCCCATCTCGAGGACTTGCGGCGAGGGCTAAGAATGCCCGGGCACGCCTCATATTCAACTCTCGGGTACCCTCCAGGTCAAACCATCTCCACATCACTCGCGGGTACCCCTCAGGGTCGACCCGCCTTTCCAAGTAACAGTTGTAAATTCGAAGTATCCGTGTGTCCAAACATCAAGGGGAAAACACGAGGAATCACCCCCGATGAATTCCACTCAATGTAATCAGCAAGGTAGACGATCCTCCCTCCACCAAGTGGACAACCAGTACACGTGCCAAATTACCACGTGGGCTGCCTTTTTCGTACAGAAATGAGCTCCACCGTGTACCCGCGTGGGTGTGGTTGGGAAAGAGACGGGAGTACGTGCGCTGTGCGTTCACCTCTTCTCTTCGTGCACGGCCCCCACCTACGTAGTGTGTGTGAGAGAGAGATAGAAACCTAGACATAATGCGCCGTCCATCCCCATGCCTCCGCCCAGTCCGACCACTAGTCACCACCACGCCTCACTCCTCCTCACCTTATCTCTCATCTTTCTCCCCCTATTTTATATACAAGGGGCCACTATCAAAATTACAATTTGCAGATATACAAGGCCACTAACACTAATCGATGCAATATTAATGGTGTTTGCCTCGTGGTACTAGCAAAGGAGGACATTAATTATCCCTTGCATGCATGCGGGAGTTTGTAAAAAAATGCATATTGATGTTCCGTGCAATGCATGGGCATCTTGCTAGTCCATGAAAACAACACATGGCAAAATTCCACGATGAACAAGGGATTTGAATCTGTTGGGAGGGGCTGTTTGGATCTTGCCGGGGGTAGCCAAAATATGGGCGACCCTTTTGTCCACCGGTGCCTTTGCCACCGATGAACGAGGAATGGCATGGGTGCTCATGCTGTCATGCATCCTCCAGCGTGCATGTTGGAGACGAGCTCGCACGAGCTGTGTTTTTTTGTCCCACAACGCCGCCCGAGCCGCCCGCAGACCGACCGACGACCCGCAAATTACGCCATCCAACCGGACGAAATTCACGCAAACACGTAGACAAACTGATATTTCATATAAATAACGACGTAAATCATATAAAATATCGGTTTTTCATACAAACATGATGGATTTCATTACATTCAAATGAACTACGCGGTGCTAGTTCTAGACAGGACAGGTATATAATACCTGGCCTAAATGGTCGCCCGCCGCTCAATTTGTGTTCCTCATGTCCGGCAGCATGATCACCGGACTGCCGGGAGCCCCGGAGGTATATGCTTCAGCACAAAGGACGGCTCGCTTCCCCACTGCCCAACTGATATCATTGGCTGGTGCCGAAGATGATGATGGCCGACACTGGTTCGAGTTCATCACCAGCCACTACTTCTCCATGGCCGGCACCGGCTCGAGTTCATCCTAACATTCCCCTCTTCCATGGAGCCCATGCGGGATCGACGAAGGTCCTCGCAACAAAAGGATCCGGCAAGACACCTGTTGTGTACGCCGGCGTCGCCTCCGCGATGGCCTTCATGGGACCCAAGCGACAGCGGCCTCCCGTGTTCTATTTCTCCTCAATGATGGCGGCAGACGCGGAGGCGCTGGCCACCGACTCGTCGCTCTCCGCGCACCCGGCTTCTGTCGCTGCTTGCATGGTGCGGCCCCCGGCATGGGAGTCTCGGCCACAGAAACGGGAGACGTGGTACGAGGAGGCGGCGTGGACGGCAGGAATGACGCCCGTGCGCTGCTCCTCGTCGAGCTAGCCTGGAGCGGCGAGTTGCTGAAGCGCGCGTCGGCTTGGAGTGGCAACTGACTCCATCGGGCGAGGGAAGGGAGGTGGATCAGCGAGCTGCATAGCTCGTATCCGGCGGGCTACCCAGCCGGCTTGGATGCGGAATGACTACTCTTCATAAGCCATTGTAAGAGTGGACAAAATGGTGGAGGAGATAGGGGAGCGGCGAAGGTGTGCGATTCTTGGCCGGCGTTTGGCCTCGTTTAAATAGGAGATTAAATAGACGGCGGACGGGAGGAGCTCGGCAGGTGTTGCGTTTAACGCCGGCCCGGTCATGAACGGACATGTGTCCAGAGTGGGTTTCTCGGCTTCCACACGGGCAGGTTTCATGGAGGCGTTTGAATGTGGCACGGAGGCGTGTTCAGCCGGGCGTGCAACGAGTGGCGCCCTCGACTCTGACCTAGGACACCGCTCCATTCTTCCACTGACGTGTGGGCTCTTTGGGTGCATGGCCTGCTTGTCAGTGACCCAACGCAGGCAGCGCACAGCAGAGGAACCTTTGGTGGGCCAGGGCGGTCAGAAGCGGGCATTTCCTAAACCGATGATTTTGTCATTGAGTGTGACGTCATCTTTTTCATGTAGATAAGCCTACTATGTTGATAGCCCGTTTGATACCTTGTGATTCATAAAGATCGCTGCAAACATCAATGTTCTGCTTATCACAAATAAGATTGATTCATACCCGTAACAATCCATGTCCCTAACAAAGGGTGCATGCACATATAGGTTGAGCGTGTGTCTTGCATCATGTCCTGTGTTCATGCAGGCGTGCGAGTGTTGCATGCGTGCAAGGGTACGTTTCATTTTGCATGCATGGGTGCGTACGTGCGTGTGTTCGTGAGTGCATGTGTACGTGTCAGTGTTGCACGCCGGCATGCGTGCGTGTGTACGTGTCAGTGTTGCACGCCTGCATGCGTGCGTGTCTTGCATGCGTGCATGTGTATGTTATGTGTACGTGTCAGTGTTGCACGCCTGCATGCGTGCGTGTCTTGCGTGCGTGCATGTGTACGTGCGGGGTGAGGCTACACGTCAGTCGACTAGCTTTTTCATCTCTGGTCATTAGATTTTCCAGCCATTGGATACGAAATCAAGGGCCTCCAGTTTATCATCAAACTCCACCCCCCTGAGCCGCCAGCCCCCGCCGCCACGCCGGCTTGACCTCCCCGAAACCACTCCCCACCGCCGGTCCGCCGCCGCACC
>NC_057810.1:50599788-50612072 GCF_018294505.1 Triticum aestivum
CCACCCCACCGCCCAATGAACGCCCCCCCAACCGCCGGTGGCTGCCAACCAGAGGTCTCACGACTTCGAATACCCACCGACCACTAATTTATTACCATTTCTGTCCTTCATATACGCGCTGATGGGTGGGCCCTATGGTAATGTGCGCTGTTGAATGTGGACAGTTTGACTGGTCAATTGATCGTGTTATCAACAAATTACGGAGCTGTATGGTGAGCCAGTGACCGTATGATCACCCTAAAATGTACTCCTATTTTATTAACACAGTACTGACTCAAACTACGATTTCTTTCTCTCATATACGGGCTGACAGGTGGGCCCCATGGTTACGCTCCCCGATGGTGCAACACTAGTTGTGCCGCGTGGAACGTTTGACTGGTCAATTGATTGTGTCATCAACAAAATACGGAGTTGTACGGGTGAGCCAGTGACCGTATAATCATGACATGTATTTGTTTAACACGGTACAGACGCAAGGGCTCATATATACATGCAAGCACTCACCGCTATAAGCGCACACACGCGAACCCTACCCCTATGAGCACCTTCGAGAGTGTGGGCCAGCATATATGATCTTGAGATTTTAGGAAGTCACCATAGGTGCCTCGTAGTCAAGTGGAACGTCTCCTCCCACTGAACGTGCATCGCCGGAAAATACTGAAATTAACACAAGATAAATGCGAGCACCGGGACTTTAACCTTGGTGAGCTCGAGAAACCACTCTCCTCCTAACCATCCAACCACATGTTGGTTAGCACGACAAAATGTATGTGGTGACCGTGATGAGCTTATTCTGAAGTCCAGTGACCATATCGTGCTTTCGCTTCAAATACAATGACCGTAAGTGTCGTCAACAAAATACGGAGCACGCATCAAATGCAAAGTCCGTCAGTGTCATCAACAAAATATGGAGACGTATTGTGAGCTAGATACCGTTGTACTATTGTATATGCTTATTTTCTTAGTGGCCGATTGCGTGTGTGGTGTGGTGGGCACATCATTTCTAGTTGTGGTGGGTCAACATGAAGACTCATGGGTCGGTTCCATCATGCGCCACATATAGGTTGGACTGAGACGTGTTATTCGAAGACCCATGTGGAGGACTCGGCGTACAACACGAAGCTACCAGAGTCGCAGAGGACTCTATCCCCACTGGTGATAAGCCGACTATATATGATTTGTAACCCTAGGCCCTTAGTATGTTATACATGTTTGGGGGCTAGTTCGTCGATAGTATACACACACGCACAATGCCTGGTATTCACGTGTACTTTGTACACACCCCTATCACTAATATACAGTACCAGGAGTAGGCTCTTTCTTCAACTGCAAGGGTCTGATCCGAACTAGGGTAAAACTTTGCCTCGTATTACCATCCAGCCTAACAGCCAGGGATATCCTACTGAATGATACGATGAAATCATATCTGCCAACTACTTAGAGAGAGGTGTGTCGGGGGTGGGGGGGGTAGGGGGCAATGTGTACGAGAGAGGCCTAAAGATAATGTGCATGCGGGAGACACGTAGGCACATATATGTGTGTATAGAGGGCTAGTAGAGACCGTGCGTGTGTATATATGCATGCGAGAGAAATAGTGTTTTCCAACTGAGATTAATGAAAAGAGTGGTACATAGTAGTCAGAAAGAGAGAGAGAGAGAGAAACAGAGAGAGCATGTGCGTGAGACACCTCGACACCCTGAGAGAGATTGTGAGCACGTGTGAAAGAGAAATGCCGATGCATATAAAGTGTGTGCACTTATGCGTTAGATAGAGAGATATATAACGCGTTTGTGAGAACGGAGCGAGGCATAGTGCATCTACGTTTAAAAGGCGGTTCTACGCTTTAAATTAAAATATAAATGGCATTATTATTTTTGGATGAGATCATGAATTTTGCAAATTGCGTATGGACGAAAATCGGTCTATCAGACATCCATACTCTATTGAATTCTAGCATGTGCATGTGTTTATTTCATATTATCGATCCATAGAGTGAGAGCGGTTTGAAATACAGGCAATGGATGCGTTTGCAATTCATATATAAACATTAATTAGTGCACTCCATGTTGTTAGTGTGAAGCACTTTATACATTTGTCACTTGCATGGATACATTCCAAATTGCTAGCTATGAAATAGAATACATGTCGAATTCAACATAAATGGGGTTTCAAAGATTCGAATTCATAGAAAGTGCATTCATCTATTTGAACCCGAGATAATGGCATTTGTAAATCCGATGTAAAAGGGGGCATCAATCTTTGTTGTGAGTTTGAACATGATATATATATTCATACGCGTATCTAACTTTTTATGTTTTGCATCCAAGGACATTATATCTGGAACCATGCATGAACTGAGGTAAGTTGCATATTTTTTAATTTATACTCGTGTACAATGTATATTCAAATGTACCCCCTCCATTCCAAAATAATCGTAACTTTAGGATTTTCAAGAGTAAAGATTTGTGAAGTTTGACAAATCCTGAAAGTTCAATTCAAGAGAACCAAAAACTTTAATGCTTCTGCTCCCAAATATTGAACGAAGCACCAAATAGGACTATGGTCACCCGAAACCGCACAAGACTAATGTTTGGTGGTAGGAAATTACTTTCCTGACTCTGTCCCGTGTAGCCTATCGGCCCGATGTCCAAAGGTCTAAACCAGGGTAGGTTTGTAACTTCACCAAGACGCCAGTCTCAACCGCCTCCGAGGAGCATTCATACGCCGTGGGCGCCTAAACACCCATGTCCTCGGCTGAAATCTATCCCGCCCACATTTGGGACACCTGACATGACTGTCCTACCCCCAACCCGCAATATGTCCGAAACTTTAGATGGGGGCAAAGTTTGTAACTTTCCCAAATTTCAAACAAGTGCGTCGCAAACCGAAACATTGTTCCCCCTTAGTTCCCCGCCTCCCTGCGTTTCCCCATTCATACTCCGTGGGCGCGAAAATGCCCTCTCCACCAGCCGCGAAACCCCAGCCTCCTCCGTCCTCCACCCCATAGCGGCCAATCCACCGCCGCCCTCCTCCATCACGCCGGAGCCGGTACCCCGACGTCATCGTCCAATGCAACCGCAACTGCAACGCCCTCAAGGACCTAGGAGCTGAAGCCGAGGCAGAGCTGCCTCCATGATGCCGACGCCGACGTGTGCTATACAAGAACCACTCCGACCACGCCGTCCTGCGCCTCAGTGCTGCGGCTCCACTATCGCAACCGTCCACCGCAACGGAGCTGTCCCCGCTACGCCGTCGTTCGCCGCCTTGGATCTGCTTCCCCGCCGCCGACAGACGGCCACCGCACCACACTCAACAACTTGGCCATGGGTTCGTCCAATGCTACACCATCCTCCACAACTTCTAGTTTCCGGCGAACAACAAGAAGATCGTCGGAAAAACAGAAGGAGGACACAACACTGCCAGCAGAAAGAGGTACTCCTCTTCCCTTATTCATGCAAATCTTATGTCTCCGCTCACACCGTATTCATCCCATGGAAGAAACTAGTTGAGCGCTTCTTACTGCATCTTCTTCATGATACTAAATGCACAAGGTTTCCTCCCTTTTACTATTTCACCTTTGCTAGAGGTCAGTAGCCCGCCTGGGTTTCAATTCAGGGTCAGTCAAACCGCAATTAAAAGAAGCAGCACCCGCTTAGGCGCGCGAAGCACCTAGTCCGCATTTTCCCCGGGGAAGCGGCGTATCAGTGTCTATCATAGGGGTGTCGGGCGCAGGAGCTTCTTGCACCCGATCTGGAGGTCGGCGGGGCTTGAATGGATGGCCGGGGGGCGGTGCCAAGCACGGCGGTGTGGTTAGGTCGAGGAGAGGGCACAAGCAGGGGAGGAATACTGAGCCAGTGGTCGCTGGCGTTTCGAGGAAGATCGTCAACACTGACTGGCTGGAGGTAGATGAAGGTGATCTGCCCGTTCTTTGTGCATCGGACGGTGCAGAAAAAATGGACTGACCTATTTGCTTTTAGTCGACTGTTATTTTCATAGAATCCTGTAGTAATTTAGTGTGCCATGCATGTTGTAGAGCTATCATATGTCTCCCGTCATTTATTTCTCACCGACCTGCTATCTGCTACCTTTACACTGTACTAATTGTGCACACACTTCACCCGTACTCACACTATTGTTTTTTTTATGCATGGGTATTTCAGACTCTGACACAGTGTTGATCAATGCAGAAAAGAAAAGACAGAACTCGCTTGAGTGTAATTCGAAGATAAGCACTAAGCATTTCAGCGCTCTAATGGGCGCAGTATCAGCAGTTGGAGACAGTAAGCGTAGCTCTACAGTTGATGATCTCAATTGCCACACACAACCATCCCAGGTGCTTGCTTTAACTTTGCGCTGTCAAATGTGGTTGCATGTTGCATATGGTGTCTAGCTTGTATTGTTGGAAATATGCCCTAGAGGCAATAATAAATTAGTTATTATTATATTTCCTTGTTCATGATAATCGTTTATTATCCATGCTATAATTGTATTGACAGGAAACTCAGATACATGTGTGGGTACATAGACAACACCATGTCCCTAGTAAGCCTCTAGTTGACTAGCTCGTTGATCAATAGATGGTTACGGTTTCCTGACCATGGACATTGGATGTCGTTGATATCGGGATCACATCATTAGGAGAATGATGTGATGGACAAGACCTAATCCTAAGCCTAGCACAGAGATCGTGTAGTTCGTATGCTAAAGCTTTTCTAATGTCAAGTATCTTTTCCTTAGACCATGAGATTGTGCAACTCCCAGATACCGTAGGAATGCTTTGGGTGTACCAAACGTCACAACGTAACTAGGTGGCTATAAAGGTGCACTACAGGTATCTCCGAAAGTGTCTGTTGGGTTGGCACGAATCGAGACTGAGATTTGTCACTCTGTGTGACGGAGAGGTATCTCTGGGCCCACTCGGTAGGACATCATCATAATGTGCACAATGTGATCAAAGAGTTGATCGTGGGATGATGTGTTATGAAACGAGTAAAGAGACTTGCCGGTAACGAGATTGAACAAGGTATCGGTATACCGATGATCGAATCTCGGGCAAGTACAATACCGTTAGACAAAGGGAATTGTATACGGGATCGATTGAGTCCTTGACATCGTGGTTCATCCGATGAGATCATCGTGGAACATGTGGGAGCCAACATGGGTATCCAGATCCCGCTGTTGGTTATTGACCATAGAACGTCTCGGTCATGTCTGCATGGTTCCCGAACCCGTAGGGTCTACACACTTAAGGTTCAATGACGCTAGGGTTATAAAGGAAGTTTGTATGTGGTTGCCGAATGTTGTTCGGAGTACCGGATGAGATCCCGGACGTCACGAGGTGTTCCGGAATGGTCCGTAGGTAAAGATTTATATATGGGAAGTCCTATTTTGGCCACCGGAAAATGTTTGGGAATTTTCGGTATTGTACCGGGAAAGTTCTAGAAGGTTCCGGAGTGGGGCCCACCTGCATGGGGGGACCCACATGAACGTGTGTAGTGGGGGCAAGGCCTTACACCCCTGGTCAAGGCGCACCAAGATTCCCCCTTGGAAGGAATAAGATCATATCCCGAAGGGATAAGATCAAGATCCCTAAAAGGGGGGGATAACAATCGGTGGGGAAGGAAATGATGGGATTTCTTTCCTCCCACCTTTGCCAACGCCCCAATGAACTTGGAGGGCAAGGAACCAGCCCCCTCCACCCCTATATATAGTGGGGAGGCTCATGGGAGCTTTAACAAAGTTCTGGCGCAGCCCTCCCCCTCTCCCAAATCCTCCTCCTCTCCCGCGGTGCTTGGTGAAGCCCTGCAGGATTGCCATGCTCCTCCACCACCACCACGCCGTCGTGCTGCTGCTGGATGGAGTGTTCCTCAACCTCTCCCTCTCTCCTTGCTGGATCAAGCCATGGGAGACGTCACCGGACTGTACGTGTGTTGAACGCGGAGGTGCCGTCCGTTCGGCACTAGGATCTCCGGTGATTTGGATCACTACAAGTACGACTCCTTCAACCCCATTCTCTTGAACGCTTCCGCTTAGCAATCTACAAGGGTATGTAGATGCACCCTCCTTCCCCTCGTTGCTAGTCTCTCCATAGATAGATCTTGGTGACACGTAGGAAAATTTTGAATTTCTGCTACGTTCCCCAACATGTATTGCTTCCAATTTGGTTAAATTGCATCTGCTTACTTTACACATTATACCTTTCATAATCACGTGCCTTCCTGTTTTTGATACATACTACATATGTCTATTAACCATGTTCGTACATCAAACTAATGCTCTTTTGTATCCCTCGTCAATCACTTATGATGAGACAGTCACCCAGGTGGGTTACTGTGAGACACCCTACTCGTTTAAAGAGTGCAGTGTCATCCTCCCCACATGATTCTCAAGAAACAGCAAGGCTAAATGAAGATAGTCAACATAGCTCTCTAGTTGATCACCGCAATTCCCCCACATCACCATCGCATGTGCTTGCTATTACTTGGCAATGTGATATGTGGTTGCATGTTGCATATGGTGTCTACCTTGTAATGCTTCTAATTAGGGCAAATTGCATCTGCTTAGTTAACACATTATACCTGTGAATATGACAAGCCTTCCTGTTTTTGGTACATACTACATCTTTCTATTAACCATGTTCTTACATCAAACTACTTTTCTTGTGTATCCCTCATCAATGCTCCTAATTTGTTAAATTGCATCTCCTTAGCTTACACATTATACATGTGAATATGACACGCCTTCCCATTTTTGGTACATACTACATCTGCCTATCACACCATGTTCTTACATCAAACTACTGTTCTTGTGTATGCTGCATCTATTGCTTATGATGAGACGGTCACGCGCGTGGGTTAATATGAGACGCAATACTCTTATAAAGAATGCAATTTCATCCTCTCCACATGATTCTCAAGAAACAGCAAGCCTAAATGAAGATATTGAACGTAGCTCTGTACCTGAAGAACACACTTCCCCTACACCACCATCACATGTGCTTGCTCTAACTTCGCAGTGTGATATGTGGTTGCATGTTGCATACAGTGTCTATCTTGTAATGCTTCTAATTAGGGTAAATTGCATCTGCTTAGTTTACACACTATACCTGTGAATATGACATGCCTTCCTATTTTTGGTACACACTGCATCTATGTGTTAACCTTGTTCTTACATGAAACTACCTCTCTTCTGTATCCTGCATCAATCACTTACGATGAGTCACCTTTATTTGTTGCACATTGCATATTATTTCTAGCCTGTTGCCATGTATTGCTTCTAATTTGGTCAAATACATTTGTTAGGGCACCCTTTTAATTTGGCAGAGTGATATTGGTTTCATCTTTCATATGGTTTCTAGCTTGCGTTGTTTCTAACAAGTTCAAGCACCTTGTGCTTAGTTTACACTTTATACATCATACATGTCAATATGTCACGCCGTCCTATTTTTCATACATATTCCATCCTCCTATCATGCGGCTGCCTTACATTAAAGTAGTGGTGTTCGTCAGTATCATGCATCAATGAGTTCTGAAGAGCAAATTTTATTCCTTTTTCTTGTGGGTTTGACTTGACAAGGCATAATCAAGAAAGAGGAAGGAAAAGAGTAAGGAAGGCGATGATGGTGGTCCTCTGCAGCAACGTAAACGGTGCATTTGTACCGATTCTCCTTGTACTGATAGTGCATTACAAGGTCCAAGTCTCCGCTCCCCTACTCCACCATCCAAGGTGCTTGCTCTAACTTGGCAGTGTGATATCTGGTTGCATGTTGCATATGGTGTCTAGCTCGTATTGCTCCTAATTAGTGTAAATTGCATCTGCTTAGCTTACACATGATACATGTGAATATGACATGCTTTCCTGTTTTTGGTACATACTATATCTGTCTATCACACCATGTTCTTACATGAAACTACACTTCTTGTGTATCCTGCATCAGTCACTTATGATGGGACACCTTTAAGTTGGCAGTGTGATATTGGTTTGCGTCTTGAATACGATTTCTAGCATGTATTACTTCTAGTTTGATGTATGCCACCTATGATGAGACAGCTTTAACTTGGCAGAGTGATATTGATTGCACCTTCCATATGGTGCCTTGCAGTGTTTCTAATTTGTTGAAGTGCCTTCTGCTTAGTTACCACATCATAGGTGTGAATATGTCAAGCCGTCCATTTTTTCGTACATATTGCATCCTCGTATCATGACTTTGCATTTCATTAGAGTAGTGTTCGTCAGTATCATGCATGAATGAGTTCTGAAGAGCCAATGATATTCCTTTTTCTTGTCGGTATGACCTCACAATGCAAAATCAATAAAGCTGAAGGAAATTTTCAAGACATTGGATGATGGTGGTCCTTCCGAGCAACTGAAATGGAGGTTCTCTACAGATTGTACTCCTCCATCCTCCCAACAAGATTCGCAAGACAACACAAGGCTGGACGGTCAACGTAGCTGTGTAGATGATGAGCACATCTCCCCTACTCCACCATCACAACTGCTTGCTCTAACTTGGCACTATTATATGTGGTTGCATGTTACGTATGATGTCTAGCTTGTATTGCTTCTAACTTGAATTGCATCTGCTTACTTTACACATAATGCCTGTGAATATGACACGTGTTCCTGTTTCTAGAACATACGTGTACATGATGAGCACATCTCCCCTACTCCACCATCACAGGTGCTTGCTCTTACTTGGAATTGTTATATGTGGTTGCGTTTTCCATATGATGTCTAGTTTGTATTGCTACTGATTATGTTGAATTGCATCTGCATAGCTTACAACTTATACCTGCAATGATCACTTACCCATAAGACACATTTAACTTGGGATTGTGATGTAGGTTGCATCTTGCATTGTCTTCTAGCTTGTACTGCTTCTAATTTCTTGAAATGGCACTTACGATGAGACACGTTTTACTTGATAGAGTGATATTGGTTGCGTGTTCATATGGTGCCTAGCTTTCATTTCTTCTAATTTTGTTGAAATGCCTTCCGCTTACTATTTTTTCATACATATTCCATCCTTCTATCGTATGTGTGAATATGAAACACTATCTTTTTTTGTAGATATTCCATCCTCCTATCCCGCGCTTGCCTTACATCAAAGTAGTGTTCGTCTATATCATGCATCAACTAGTTATGCAGAGCTAATTTTATTCATCTTCTTGTGGTTTTGACTTCATAAGGCAATATTAGAAAATAGGAAGGAAAAGAGTAAGTTAGGGGATGTTGGTGGTCCTCCACCGACGCAAACAGAGACTCTCTAGATTTGCCACTTCTACTGCTAATGAAGTTGAAGTCCCAAGTCTACATGATGAGTTCATCTCCCATACTCCACCATCGCAGGTGCTTGCTCTAAGTTGACAGTGTGATAATTGGTTTCATGTTGCCTATGTTTTCTAGCCTGTATTTCTTCTATTTTGATTAAATTGCACCTGCCGAGTTTATACATTATACATGTGCATATGACATGGCTTTCTGTGTCTAGAATACACTGCATCTATCTATCATACCATGTTCTTACATCAAAGTACTGCTGTTGTGTATCCCGCATGAGTCACTCATGATTGAACGCTTTTAACATGGCAGTTTGATAGTGGTTGCATCTTGCATTGATTTCTACGTTGTACTGCTTCTAATTTTTCGAATTGCCACTTATGACAAGACACTTTTAACTTGGCAGAGTAATATTGGTTGCATCTTTCATATGGTGTCTAGCTTGCATTACTTCTATTTTCTTGAAAATCCTTCTGCTTAGTTTGCACATCGTAGCTGTGAGTATGTCATGCCGTCCTGTTTTTCTTACATATCCCATCCTCATACGGTTGTCTTACATCAAAGTATTGCTTGTCTGTATCATGCATCAATGAGTTCTGAAGAGTGATTTAATTCTTTTGTGTTGTGGGTACAGCTTGACACAACAAAGTCAAAAAAGAGCAAGGAAAATAATATAGTAGGGAGTGCTGTTACTCGTCGGGTGAAACGGAAAAGGACTTGTCGTCGAGATTCTGCTGGTACTTATAGTGCAGTAGAAGGTCCAAGTCCACCGGCTAAATCTACAAACATAGTATCACCTGCTCCACCAGCTTCAGCATCTGCTTCAATTGTACCAGCATCTCAACCAGTTACTCGTTCGTTTGGTCCGGAACTGGCCAGTTCCCAAGCTAACTTCACACCTAACACTACTTCTGAAGCACTGCTGACACAACATGACTTGGAAAGATCAGATGAACCTCATGAGCATCAACACCAAGACGGTACCTGACCGAGTCAAGTTGTAGTTGCATGCTCCTTTATATGTACTCTCACATTTTGATGTACACTAACACTTTCCATATTCGTTGTTGAACTAGCACCACGGCCCAAGCAGAAACAGACATCAGGGATAATGCTTGACAGATTAACAAAATCTAATGGAGGAAGAATGGAGATCCATTTTGAGGCAGGTTTAAAAAGGCCACGTGATGCTACCGAGTCAGCCAAGTTAGTATCAGAGGCAGCCGTTGCCGTTAGGTGTCATGCACGTATCCTCCCAACGTGGATCCAGTACGGGAATGAGAAAGACAATACCCAATTTAACACCTTCCTTGACCATTTATCCGTAAGTAATGTTATTCATTGCAATTAGTAATATTGTCTTGCTCTGTCCCATACTTTCTAGCTTCCTCCTAATAAGGCTCACATTCTTTTTTCAACAGATGAGGTCCAAGTTGGATCCGAAAGATGATGCAACTAAACAAGCATGCACTCATGTTTTCCAGTTTGCTCTGCAACAGTATCGGTACCACCTTGGAAAATCTCACTTTGAAGGCAAGGCTAACAATGAAATCGCCCAAACATCTCCAGTGGAATATATTACAAATGAAGACTGGACATCCCTCGTTAAACACTGGTCTGATCCAAAGTATCAGGTAGGCTATATGTATTTGATCAGACCACATATTGAACTTGTATTTATGTATGTGCCTTACAAGTGTATCTTGTTCTAGGCCAACTGTTTGAAGAACAAAACCAACCATTCTAAAGTGAAATTCCAACAGACAACAGGATCTCGTAGCTATATTGCACACTGCGAGGCTCTTGTAAATAGCTGCTACTTCCTTCTTTTTTGTGTGCCATATTGTCGTATCTATATTGACTTGTTCCAAATACAAAGGAAAGCCCGTGCTGACAAAATAGAACCTGAACCGAATGCAGTGCAAATCTTCAAGGATTGCCACACCAGCAAGATGAAGGGCATGAGCACACTAGTTCAAGCCGCTGTTGTAAGTCCTTACTCCTCCTACCTTGAACTGATTGGTACTGCGATGTGTTCATTTAACTACTTGCTTTGCAGCCAATGTCAGTTACTCTATTCACTTTTATACACAGTTGTCTTAACGTATCATTTCACCTTACATGGTTTAAAAGAGATGAAGGATATTCTTTTGGTCTTGATCTGTAATCTAGTTGTTATGTTCACGTGCACACACAATGATAAAATAGCCTGTTTGTTTTATATCTATTTACCCATGATATGAATGATTTCATACTATGTTCATCCTACTTTAAACCATGTCTCTTTATCCTTAGATGTCAATGAATGTGAGGAAACAGAAAATACAGTAGGCATGCTACACGGACATATGTTCCGAAAGTGATTTTATTATGTAGTTGGCGCTACAATACATGCTAAAGTATTACAGTAGTTCACCAAAATAAGTTATGTATAAACGTTTAACCTACTTTGTTTGTTTTTGTCTCATTAGTAAATTATCTGGTACACTAATCTACAAGTTCAAACTTTCAGGAAGCTATGGACACTACAAAAAAAGACACATCCGTGACATTTTGGGCTGAACGAAATTTTTTCTGTCATACATATGACACTTCTATGACGATAATTGTGACAAAACCAGGTATCATCATAGATGTGGTGGGCTCCTACTTCTATGACAAAAAATCATGACAGAAAATGGGCTTTTCATCCTGGGCGGGCCGGAGACGCAGCTGCATGACATTCTTCGGGCCGTCCATGACGGAAAAAACCGTGGTAGAAGCGAGGGGGAGGAAAATTTCGGGGAGTTGCCGGTTACGGTGGGAGGTCGGGGGCAGAGCGATGCGCGTTTCTCTCGTACATGTGCGAGGCGTTGGCTCTAACTGAACCCGAGCGAGGCGTTGGGCTCTAACTGAATCCGAGCGATTGCACTGCAGGCTACGCGTTACTGAACCCGAGCGATCGATCGATGGCTGTTAACTGAACCCGATGGAGCGATTCCTTCGCTACTGCTGCTAACTAAAGA
>NC_057810.1:51216855-51231174 GCF_018294505.1 Triticum aestivum
AAGGCCCGGTGGGAAAAAAAGGGGGGGGGTCCTTTTCTCTAATTTTATTTCTTTTCCATTTTCTCTTTTCCTTTTGCATTTTCCTTTTCTACCAAATGAGTTTTGTTATGAACAAAACTTGGCACATAAATCTAACACAATATTTTGAGATGGAACAAAAAGTATGGGGTCAAAAGGAGTTGTCTAACCATTTTTAGAAATTGAAAAGGCCAATTTTGTTGCCGCTTGGACCAAAAATTAAACCCATGGGCATTTTGGGAATCCAAAAGAGGTTGGTTCCAACATGAAAAATATCCAGGGATTATTTAACACACCTTGAACATTTTTATTTTGAACAAATTTGAATTTTAATCGTGATTTGGATCAAGTGAAGATTAGCAACAGTAATATGATAACATGGCACCATTAACAAGGGATCACTGTAGCTTAATTATCTGGGCGTCACAGTGCCACCCTCCGACGGCAGGCGCAGCCCCCGCCAAACCCCTTCCGACATGGTGGTTCCGACCAACTTCGGCTTCCTCATCTTCGATTCCTGATTCGGTGGCAATGGGATTGCTCAACTTCAGGTCAGGGAGAGATCCCTGCTCGGCTTGCCGGTGCTGGCAATGGTGGCGCCCGCAGGTGTCGTTTCCTTCTTGGAGGCGTTGCCAAGGCCTTCAGCTGCGCCCCTCTTCGAGCTCGGGGGAAACCCTAGGTCCGGTTCCTCCGGACCGGATGGCGACGGCGTCCCGGCATCGTTTTTCCTTCTTAAAGGCGCTATCTTACTCGCTCGCGGTGTCCGCAGTTTTCGGGTTGAGATATGATGGAATTCCTGTTGATTTGGCATTGCCGCGCTTGGTTCGGGCTAGGTAGGTTTTAGCTGTGATGTATCCTCTGTTCGGGCTATGAGCATCCCTTGTCTCTTTGCTCCGACACCATGTTCACGCATGTCTGCGCTCGTATCATGTGTTGTATCCTTGGTTGTACTCTTTCTTTTCCTTCTATCAATGAAATGATACGCAAGCTTTGCGTATTCGCGAAAAAAAGGAATGTTGCCTCGAGTTTCTTCTTCTTTCTCAGTGTATACAAGACATATTAATAGAAGCACATCTTATTGGACCAACTGATTCCCACATCGATCGGCATGTAAAATATATTCGCTCCGTCCCAAAATAAGTGTCTCAACTTTAATACATCTATTTCATGTTGCATCGACTGGAGCAAATCCATAAATAATTTTATAGTGTTGTCGTAGAGTTAGAGAAACAAAAAAAAATCTGGTTAAGACTTCTCTTCTTCATTAATAACTACTTCTTCCTATGTTCAGTTTAATTATTCTTTCATGAAGAAAAAGAATAAATAATTTCAACCTCTCTCAAACTCCACTTAAAGCACCCTATCCTCCATCCTCAGTCTCAGGCATTGCTACCCCATGTAACCCTAGACCTTATATTTTACGATACCATAGACTGTATACTCTGCAACTTAGGATGGTCTTTTTGGCTATGAGGAGTATATGCTCTTGGACGACCAGTAAATTCAAAATAAATAGTAGATAAATTTTAAATTCTGATATTATTTGTAGGTGTTCCAGTGTAACAAGTATGCTTGACAATTTTCATGTGAAACAGGATAACATTGCTTCGTCGGTGAAAAAAGTAAAATTAAGTGTAACATTTGGTGTTCAACTTGTTTTCTTTTGCAAAGGTCAAAATTCTTACTCTCTAAAAAATCGCAGACAGCATCTGGTTGTGACAATGAACACTTTTTTTTAATTTTATTTGGCATTTGCAAAACACATTTTTCCAAGAGCAAAATATGGTTTCTGCTGCAACCTACCTCTATCTTCTACTTGGCGATACCAGTCTCCAGGCAAACATTTATATAGTGGTGAAAATCCTATCAAATTGGCGATGTGGGACTAGAAACATCTCAGTGTAATGGTAAACCATATTTGACGCCTGGAGAAACACGCAGGTGTATGCGTGAGTGGGCCGAGCATTTACAGTTTTCTATATCTTTTCTCTTTGTTTTTTGATTGATTCTTTTGAAACTTTTATTCATTTTTTTTCTTTTTTTCCTTCCGGTTTTCTTATGTCACTTAATTAATTAATTATTTTTTGTCTTATTATTTCCTTTCCATAGTTTAATATATTTTTATATATAAATTTTTTAGGAAATAAATGCTGAATATTTTAAAATACATGATAAACTTCTACAACACAATGAACTTTTTTCAAATAAGCGATGAATTTTGCGGACAATTCACAAACTGTTTTTAACAATATTTTCCAAGAAAATGCTTTCGAATTTTCTTATTATTTTACATAATTCTAGAAAAACAAATCTAAGGTTATTGAATCAAACTTTGGGCAGCCCATAAAGGCAGGCGTGGGCGTTTGCCCACCTCCTCCATCCAATGCAAGCCCAAATTGGCTGAAGAAAAAGTTCGGCCCTCTTCTCAGTTAAAAAAAAAGAAGCTCGGGCCTCTCAACGGCGGCCCAGGCTACACGTATCGCGGACAAAAATGCGCAACCTCGCTCCTCTGTCTGCTCTGTTCCACGCCGCCGGCGGCCCTTGCTCCTCCGTCCGCTTCTATCCTCCCTCCCGCCCACTTCCTCCGCCCGCTCCTATCCTCCGTGCGGTGCTCGTATGGAAGGAAGAGAGAGGAAGGAATGTAAGGCGGGCCGCGCGGTGTCGTGCCCTGTCGCCTAACGACGGAGGCGGCACCGTGAGCTGCTGCATGCGGTGGGGCATCCACGGAGCCGGCGAGTTGGGTCCAGCAGACTGCACCCGGCGGCGACCTGGGCAGCTCTTTCCACGGGGGTGGCGACCTGGGCGCCTCAAACCATCCAAGTGCCAAGTAAGTTGGGTTTAGAGGTCAAATTCCCCATCCAAAAAACGCAAGAAAAATGCCCGCGCGCCAACTCCGCCGCAGCAGCCACCACCTCACCGCCGCCGCCGTCACAAAATCCCACGCCACCCTGCTCAAGTCCGGCGTCACCTCCCCGACGCCCTGGAACCAGCTCCTCACCGCCTATTCCCTCTCCCCGCTCGGCCTCGTCGCCGCGCGCCAGGTGTTCGACCAAATCCCCCGCCCAGACGCCGCCTCCTGGAACTCCCTCCTCACCGCGCACGTCTCGGCCGGCGCGCACCCCGATGCGTCCCGCCTCCTCCGGGCCATGCATGCCCGAGGACTCGCCGCCAACACCTTCGCCCTTGGCTCCGCCCTCCGCTCCGCTGCCGCCGTGGGCTGCCTTGCTCTGGGCGCCCAGCTGCACTCGCTCGCCGTCAAAGCCGGCCTCGCCGATAATGTCTTCGCTGCGACCGCATTGCTTCATATGTATGCAAAATGTGGCCGGACGAGGGACGCTCGTTGGGTGTTCGATGGAATGCCGGAGCGGAACACTGTTTCTTGGAACGCACTCATTGCCGGTTATGTGGAGTCTGGGAAGGTTGCTCCAGCAGTTCAGCTGTTTGTTGACATGAAGAGGGAGGGGTTACTTCCCGACGAGGCAACATTCGCTGCATTGCTCACAGTGGTCGATGAGTCCACTTGCTTCTTGATGCACCAGCTGCATGGGAAGATTGTCAAATATGGATCGGCATTGGGCTTGATAGTGTTGAATGCAGCAATCACTGCCTACTCGCAATGTGGTGCCCTGGTGAATTCTAGAAGGATCTTTGATGAAATTGGGGACAGAAGGGATTTGATCTCATGGAACGCAATGCTTGCAGCTTACGCTTCCCATGGGATGGAGCATGAGGCGATGAGATTCTTTGCTAGCATGATGCGAACGAGTGGAGTTCAGCCTGACATGTATAGTTTCACAAGTATCATAAGTGCGTGCGCAGAGCATCGTGACCATGGAGGGACAGTAATTCATGGTTTGGTGATCAAGAACGGCTTCGAAGGAGTCACGCCTATTTGCAATGCTCTAATTGCCATGTACACTAGATTTGGTGAGAACTGCATGATGGAAGATGCATATAAGTGCTTTGATTCCTTGCTGCTTAAAAACACCGTCTCCTGGAATTCTATGTTAACTGGGTATTCACAGCACAGTTTGAGCGCTGATGCCTTGAGATTCTTCAGATGCATGCAGTCAAAAAATATTAGAACTGACGAGTTTGCATTCTCTGCTGTCCTGCGTTCATGCTCAGACCTTGCTTTACTTCGGCTAGGTAGACAAATACACGGTTTAGTCATCCATTCTGGCTTTGCTTCCAACAATTTTGTTTCCAGCTCGCTGATCTTCATGTATTCTAAGAGTGGCGTTTTGGATGATGCAATGGAGTCTTTTGAGGAGGCAGATAAGAGTAGCTCTGTGCCATGGAACTCAATGATGTTTGGTTATGCGCAGCATGGACAGGTGCAAGCCGTGCGCAGCCTCTTCAATGAGATGCTGAAGCTTAAGGTTCCTTTGGATCATATCACATTTGTTGGCCTGATTACTGCCTGCAGTCATGCTGGTCTTGTACACAAAGGTTCAGAAATCCTCAATACGATGGAAATTAGGTATGGAATTCCTCTTCGGATGGAGCATTATGCATGTGGCATTGATCTGTATGGGAGGGCTGGGCAGCTTGACAAAGCAAAAGATCTTATTGACCGTATGCCATTTAAACCAGATGCCATGGTGTGGATGACCCTATTAGGTGCTTGCAGAATCCATGGGAATATGGAACTTGCAAGTGATGTGGCCAACCATCTATTGGAGGCAGAACCTAGACAGCACTCCACCTATGTTCTCCTCTCGAGCATGTATTCTGGTCTTGGGATGTGGAGTGATAGAGCAATCGTGCAGAAGGAAATGAAGAATAAAGGATTAAGCAAAGTCCCTGGTTGGAGCTGGATCGAGGTGAAGAATGAGGTGCACTCTTTCAATGCAGAGGATGGGTCGCACCCAAGGATGGAGGAAATATATGAGATGTTGAGTTTGTTGCTTCACAATTTTCCCATGCAGCTGCCGCATCTAGAAACAAGTGGAGCCATGGACTGCTGTGAGCAATTTGCCTCTTAATATTTATATTATTATCATTTTACATTCATTTGCATCGATTCTACTCTTCGAGTTTACAACCACCATCTGTTTATTCACACATGATATTTGGTTTGGCTGCAGAACTATCAAATTATGGGCATTAACCAGCCAGCCCCTGTTGGAGATGGTTGAGCACACTTCTCTTGTACATTCTGTGGATGCACATTCATTTTCTCTGATTGCTAGTGGCAGTGAAGACCTACCTCTCTGTCAATATATGGAAAGGTGAGTGTCAAGGGTGCAGTTACGATTACCATTACTTTCTCTTGTTTTTGAGGATAGTACTTGTTCGGATTCATATAAATTAGTGTTGCAGGAAAGGGAAAAATTATTCTGAAGGTGCAAAACAGTGATTTCTTTTTATTCAAGTATGTAGCAGATTGCAGATTAAGTGCTTCATGTACTTCGTTCTATAATGCAGATGGGATCTGTGTTTAAAGCATTGAGCACCTAGGTTGCATGTGTGGATGTGATGCTAAATTCTTGGAAAATGGAGATGGTGTAAGTGCATGTTCTGATCACTGAAAAAAGAACAGCGCGCTATAACGCCGCTAATAGCAATGCTATAACGTGCTGAGAATCATCTCGCTAAATAAATCAGTGTACAACGCCTCGCTAATAGCACGCTATAGCGCGATATAACACACTAATAGCATATTTTAAGGCTGGCACTATATTTTTCCTTCTGATGGAATTGTGAGGGTATGGACAACCAACCATAATATGGTTCTGCAGTGATGAAGAATGTGCAGCTTATACACAGATCTTTTTTCTCAGCACACAGTTAGCAGGTTGGTTTCTGTTGTTTCCTGAATTTTCCGTATTTCTGTGAAGTTTTGAGTTTTGACATCTTCTGCTTAAAGTGACCGTTTAAAAGCAAGGAACAGCAAAGGTATTCCAGCTAAGGGAGAGAGACAATGCTAGCCAGAAGATCATTATGAAAAAAATGGTCTTTCAGCTTCATTCTATTTTGTGAGGTATTGCTGCTACTACATTGTGCTTCAGATCTTGTTGGTTTTTTTTTTCAATCGAAAGCTTCAAATCTTGTTATTCCATCCATCCAGCAAGACCAGAGTTCTCTTATTGGTTTGTTCTTTTGATATATTGCATAAATATAAGTGATAATCTTTAGCCTATTAGCTTGATTGGTTATATATCAATTTACATTACTCTGAAAGAATGGTAGCTGATACAACTATATTAGCAATGTGCAAAACATTACCTGTTAACTGGGATTTTCTCTCTGTATTGGCAGTTGCTTTAATTGACGATTCATTTAATAGCATGCGTGATTGAGACAAAAATAAAATTAGCAGCAATACTGTGCACGGAAATGAAACATCTTGATATTCTAACCCATGGTGGATAGTCATTTTATCTGATACAACGAAAATCTTGATTTGATCAGGTGGAAGGGAAGCCTCCTTCCTGCTGGTTGGAGCTTTTCAATGCTATTTTGATGCCACAACATGAACTGCAATTCAACATTTATGTACTTTTGGCAAAGACAAGTTCATGTACTCTGTATTTAGTCGAGCTTGTGTCTTAAACAAGTCAATGTAGCATAGCTGCATGGTGAGTACATTTGACTGAAGAATTCGCAAACATAATGGCAGGGATTCCTTCATTTTTTACGTCAGGCGTTTGTTCGGGCCAGTAAATCTTATTCGACGCATGGACTTATGATGAATCCCACAACGGAAAAAGAGACAGAAGTGTGAATCACAAGTGTTACTTTTTCATGCAAAATAACCATCACAGATTCACAAACAAATGGAAGTGCCGATTAATCCCCAGAATGTACTGACGACCCTACAATTAACTGGGACAAGCGCCGCTAAAATAATCATGGCATCTACTGTCCAACAAAGTGCCAAACGAATCACAATGGCACAGGAACACCAAAGAATTTGTAACACACCAAGGGAAAAGGGGATCGGTAGGAGAGGGGGAGGAGAGAGAGAGAGACTTGGAGAGGAAGAAGAAGCTTCGTTAAGAGGAATGATTCGAGATGAGGAATACAGCTTGTCACATCACATGCCCAACCACAGCCGGCTGGTGCCTTTTTAAACTCGGCCAGTACTACGCGCCGGCGGACCGGCCAGGGGTTCGGCCGGTCAAGTCCGAACCGTCAGATGCAAATGCTGTTGGCCATTAGATTAGCCTTATCCCTTCGCCAAAAGTCAACTCTCTCCTTCCTCACGAGCGCACTCCTCGCCAGAAGTAAAAAGGGGAACGACCCGCAGCGGCCAGCCTACACGTGCTACCAACTGCACATCTCCCGGCCATGGCCGCAGCACCTCTTCGCCGCGCATCTCCCAGCCATGGCCGCCTCACCCCTTCGCCCCGCAACTCCCGGCCATGACCGCCTCACCCCTTCGCCGCGCATCTCAAGGCATGGCCACGGCACCCCTTCGCCGTCGTGGCAGCTTTTGCTGCCTATGGTGGCAGCTTCTTTCACCGGGGTGTTGCAACTTGCAGCATTCAGGTGCATCGTCCCGTCGTCCTCGCCATTGAAGCTCCCTGCACGGGTGTACGCTGAGCGCTCCGTCGTTCCCTATCGTAGCAAATCAGCTCAACGGTGGTAGCTTTTTGTTTGCCGATTGCAGCAAATCAGCTCAACCTCCGTGGTCGCCATGGTCACCATGGTCACCGTCGAATAAAAGAAAAAGCTAGTTCCAGCAAATTTGTACACCGGTTCCAGCAAAACTCTTAGATAGTTGTAGCAAAACAAAAGGCATCGCCACCGTCAAACAACGCCGCCGTGCATGGATGTAGCAAAAAAAGTCGTCGGTGGTAGCAAAAATAGGATGTGGTTGTAGCAAAGTGTCGCTGGTTGAGTAGGATGAACTCCAGTAGTAGCATTTTTGGGTGCTGGTTCCAGCAAACCCCCTAGCCGGTTCCAGCAAAAACAGGTTGCGGTTGCAACACCCCCGGTCCACCAGTCGAAAATGCCGCCATGACCCGACACTTCGCCGCGGTCACCGGTTCCAGCAAAAATCGGGTGTGGTTGTAGCTCCGGGTCTAGCCGGTCGCAGCACTTGACCGCAGGGGAGGAAACAAGGACATGGACGAAAGTACGCCGCGGTGCCTTCCTCGTCGTCGTTCATGGTCTCCGCCATGAGCGCGCTAGCAACACGCGCGGGGATCAGCAGAGAGGGCGGAGGGGGAGAAGCGGAATAGCCGCGGGCACGCTGGGGAGCAGCGAGGATCAGCAGAGAGGGGGCAGGGGAAGAAGCGGAATAGCCGTGGGCGTGCTGGAGAGCAGAGATGCGGGAGGTGGAAGAAATAGGGGAGAGGTAGCGTAGATGGGCCCCCGCATCCTACGTGTAGCAGGTTGCTTCGTTGGGAGCGTGCGCGCGTGGACGCGACCGGCCGATGCTTCGGCCGGTGCGCCGGGCCTAAACGTTTACCTTTAAGCTCTCCCCTCGCCTCTCCTCTCTCACACTTACAAGTGGGACCGATCCTAGCTGTCACACTGGACAAGTGGTGGCCAAGTGGCCAGGTGTGACATTCTCCCGTCCTTGCGATCCAGCCTCCTCCTGTGAGCTTGCGTCGTCAACCTCCCAGATTGCAGCGGCAGGGAAGCGTTTGCGCAGCACGTCGAAATCCTCCCAGGTGACTGCGTGCGGTGAACTGTCGCCCCACTGCACCTTGATCTGAACCACCGGTGTGTTGCCCCTCTTCATCATCCGGCGCTCCAGGATGCGCGTCGGCGCCGTGCCGGCCAAGGACAGGTCAGGCACCCGCGGCAGTTCCGCGCACACCGGCGTATAGTCTGGTGTGAACGGCTTCAGCTGGGAGACGTGGAAGACTGGGTGCACCCGACTGGACGCGGGCAGGTCGAGCTTGTAAGCCATGAGCCCGATCTTCTCGACGATGGTGTACGACCCGAAGAACTTGAAGGCAAGCTTGGCGCAGGGACGGCTGACAACGGACTACTGCACATATGGTTGGAGCTTCAAAAGCACCTGCTCTCCCACCTGAAACTGGCGCTCTGTACGATTGCGGCCGGCCTGCTTCTTGAAACGCTGCTGGGCGCGCTCCAGCTGGGCGCGGATGTGCGCGGTGTGCACCGCCCAGTCCACGTCGCCGTTGGCCGTGGCCTCGCCAGGCCATGCCGTAGTCGCCCCCAAGTTGGCTTCCTTGCCGTACAATGCCTTGAATGGAGTGCAGTTGAGTGACGAGTGGAAGGTGGAGTTGTACCAGAATTCTGCCATGGGCAGCCAGCGACGCCACTTGCCGGGAGTGTCGTGTACCGCACACCACCGTGCACCGGAGGTACATCTCCATGCACTGGTTCACGCGCTCGCTCTGGCCGTACGTCTGGGGGTGGTAGGCTGTGGAGTAGAGGAGCTTCGTTCCTGCGTCGTCCAGCAGCTCCCGCCACAGAGTGCTCGTGAACACCTTGTCCCTGTCGGAGACGATCGAAGCCGGCACGCCGTGAAGCTTGACCACATTGTCCCAGAACGCGCGCGCCACCTGCGACGCGTGGAAGGGGTGGCGTAGTGGAATGAAGTGGGCGAATTTGGTGAAGCGATCGACCACGACCATGATTGTGTCGAATCCTTCGGAAGGTGGTAATCCCTCGACGAAGTCCATGGTGAGATCTTCCCAGGGCGTTGTCGGCACCGGCAGAGGCGCCAACAGTCCAGCCGGCTTGGAGAGCTCGTGTTTGGCTTGCTGGCAGGTGGTGCATTGATGCACGAACTCCTCCGTGTCGCGCTTGAGGCCGCGCCACTCGAAGTGATTGCGCACCCGCTGGTACGTGGCCATGGCGCTAGAGTGGCCGCCGACCGCGCTGTTGTGAAGCGCGGCAATGATCTTGGTGCGGAGTGCGGCGTTGGCTCCAATCCAGAGCCGGCCGCCTCGACGAATGGTGCAGCTCGTAGCTGTCCTCGTCAGGACTGGTGACGGCGAGCTTCTGCAGGCGATCTTGAGCGTCCGGGTCGGTGGAGTAGGAGTTGAGCACCTCCTGGATCCATGCTGGCTGGCAGGCCGAGAGCGCGGCCAGGTCCAGTTGCTTGCCCACGCGGGACAAGGCGCCCGCAGCACCGTTGTCCAAGCCGCGCTTGTACTGGAAATGGAATTGTAGTCCGACCAGCTTCTCCATGGCCTTGCGCTGCAGCTCCGTCTCCAGATGCTGTTCGCCCAGATTGCAGAGGGATTTGTGGTCCGTGAGAATGTCGAACGGACCACGCTGCAGGTACGGGCGCCACTTGTCGACGGCCATCATCACCGCCAGGAACTCCTTCTCATATGTCGAGAGTTGTTGATTGCGCACTCCTAGCGCCTTGCTGAAGTAAGCCACCGGGTGGCCGTCCTACACGAGCACTGCGCCCACTCCGGTGTCGCACGCGTCGGTCTCGATCGAGAACGGCCTGTCGAAGTTGGGGAGGGCGAGTACTGGCGTGGTGACCATCGCCGTCTTGAGTCTGTTGAACGCCACTTGAGCTTGTTCCGTCCAGGAAAACCCCTTCTTGGTGAGCAGCTGCGTCAATGGCTTGGCGATGATGCCGTAGTGCGGCACGGATTTCCTATAGTAGCCGGTGAGGCCGAGAAACCCGCGCAGCTCGGTGGCATTCATCGGCGTCGGCCACTGTTCCATGGCGCTCGTCTTCTCCTTGTCCGTCGCCACTCCCTCCTTGGAGATCACGTGGCCGAGGTAATCGATGTGATCGGCGGCGAACGTGCATTTTGACTCCTTGACATAGAGCTGGTGTGCGCGAAGGAGCTCGAAGACGATGCGCAAGTGCTCCAGATGTTCCTCCATGGTCTCACTGAAAACAAGGATGTCATCCAGAAAGATGATCACAAACTTGCGCACGTACTTACCGAAAATGGCGTTCATCAGGCATTGAAATGTGGCCGGCGCGTTCGTGAGGCCGAATGGCATGACCCTGAACTGAAAGTGGCCGTGGTGCATTTTGAACGCCGTCTTGTACTCGTCCTGCTCGCGCATCCGGATCTGGTGGTAGCCAGCGCGCAAGTCCAACTTGGAGAAGACCGCAGCGCCAGCCAATTCGTCGAGCAGATCGTCGATGGTGGGCAGAGGGAATTTGTTTTTGATGGTGGTATCATAGAGGCGACGGTAGTCGACACAGAACCGCCAGGTCCCGTCCTTCTTCTTGACTAAGAGGACCGGAGCGGCGTACGGGCTCACGCTGTGTGTGATCACGCCGGCGTCCAGCATTTCCTGTACCCGGCGCTCGATCTCATCCTTCTGGAGCGGCGAGTAACGGTATGGTCGTGTGTTCTCCGGAGTCGCGCCTTCGACCACAGTGACGGCGTGATCGTACTGGCAGTGTGGAGGAAGCCCTTGTGGTGCCGCGAACACGTCGGCAAACTCCTCCAGGAGATCAGCCGGCGGCGTCTGGCTGGCGCACTTCCGTCGTGGTCGTGGCGCATGCCCGGACGAATCCACCATGGCCATCGCCCACACATCATTTCCCGCGAGCATCTTGCGCAACTCGTCGGGGTTGATGGCTTTGAGAGTTGTTGCCGCCTTGGTGGGCACGCCCCGGAGCGTGACCTCGTCGCCGTCGTGGGTAAACTTAACCCATTTGTCTTGCCAGTGGCAAGTCATGGGGCTGTGCTGGGCTAGCCAGTCCATCCCCAGGATGCCATCGTAGGCGCCAATATCCAACTCCCGCATCGGTGTTGCGAAGGTGTGCCCCTGCATCCACCACCTGAGCTCTGGAACAATCCGGTGGCAAGAGAGGCGATCACCGTTGGCAACCCGCACGTCCCCCCGCGGCATCTCTTCCGTCTTCAGCCCGAGGCGATCGACGAATGATTTGTTGACGAAGCTGTGCGAACTGCCCGAATCGAGGAGGAGCAACATGACCTGATTGCCAACCAGCGCCCACAGACGAATCGTGGTTGCCAAGTCCGTGTCGTCCAGGGCGTGCGAGGAGAGCAGGCAGCACTCTGGTGCGTCCCCAGCTGGAGCGAGTGGTGGTGCTGCCGGTCCAGGATCATCGAGCAATTGCAGTGCATGGATGGTGTCGTCGGAGAGGACCTCACCGTGGTCCCCGATGCTGATCGTGAGCAGCTGGGCAGGCTGAGCGCACCGGTGCTCCCGCGAGTAACGGTCGCCGCACTTGAAGCACAGGTTATTGGTGCGACGGTAGTCACGAAGCTGTCGCTCGCGTGCGTAATCGTTAGTGGGCGCGCGGTTGGGCGCGGCCGCCCGAGGCTGAGGTTGCGTCGTCGCCGGTGGAGGTCGCCCTGCTGGCGTGATGCGTGGGCGCGCGCGCGTCGTGCCCAGTTCCTCCTCCTGGATGCGCGCCAGCACGGATGCCCTGGTGATGCTCGAGGGCGCCTGGAGTCGAACGGGGGCGCGCAATTCATCCTTCAGGCCCAAAATGAACTGGGTGACGAAGAATTTGGTGTTGATGGACGGGCCGAGTGCGAGCAAGTGGTACATCTGTTCGTCGAACGCCGCGCGGTATTCAGCGACGGTGGCGGTCTGCCGGAGCTGCAACAGCTTGTGCATGACCATTTCAAAATCATTGGCCCCGAACTCCTCCAGCACCGCTGCTGTGAACGAATCCCAAGTAAGACCACGACGTGTTTGACGAAATGCTTGCAGCCAGTGCGTGGCCTGGCCTTTGATGTACAGGGCCGCCGTGGTCACCCACTTGTGCGGCTCGACCTTGTAAAGCTCGAAGTACGCCATGCACCGATCCAGCCAGAGATACGGCGCGGCACCGTCGAAACGAGGAAAATCATGCTTCGGTGGCTTGTGGTAGTCGTTGCCGTGGTAGCCTGATGTAGGAGATGGGATGGCGGCGAATCCACCCTGGGGCGCCACGGGGATCAGCGGGGGACGGTGATCGCCCAGGCGCGCGTGGTTGGGCGCCGCGCGACCTGGTTCGTTCGCCACCTGTGGCGCTTGTGGAGGCGGCGGGGGCGGTGGTGGTGGTTGGTGCGTCGCGGCAGGCTGGTGGAGCACGGTGGTGACCGAACCCGATGGCGACGCAGAGCCCTCCACCGTCTTGCGGGTCGCGTCGACGTCGGCCTGCGTGAGGTCGAGCTGCCGGGCGAGTCCACGCACATCCTGCTAGATCTGCGCGTTGAAGGCCGCCTGGATCTCGATCCGATTGTCATGGATCGTCTTCTGCTCGTCCATCTTGGCGAGGAGGGACTCGAGCATCTTGGTGATGTTGCTCGTGCTCTCATCCATGGCCGCCAACACCTGGCGCGTAGCCGCTGATGCTTTGGAGGGCGCCATCGCCTTGCTCGGAGGAGATTGAACCCCGCGACGGATTTTGGGTGTGCTTGCCGGAGCAGCACACACCGACGCGGTGGTTGTTACCGATCTGCAACCAGCGCGACGGGGAGAAAAATTTGGGGCGAAAAATGGCTCTGATTACCAACTGTAACACACCAAAGGAAAAGGGGATCGGTAGGAGAGGGGGAGGAGAGCGAGAGAGAGACTTGGAGAGGAAGAAGAAGCTTCGTTAAGAGGAATGATTCGAGATGAGGAATACAGCTTGTCACATCACATGCCCAACCACAGCCGGCTGGTGCCTTTTTAAACTCTCCCCTCGCCTCTCCTCTCTCACACTTACAAGTGGGACCGATCCTAGCTGTCACACTGGACAAGTGGTGGCCAAGTGGCCAGGTGTGACAGAATTATTGCCTCTGCTATTTCTAGGTGTTCACAACATACAGTTACATGATGATATCTCTGGTTTTCCTTTCTTGCTGTATTTTACACTCACCGTGATCCGACACAAGCTCAACACCAACATCAGACAAAAATTAATTTAATTAGGCCATGTATGTACAGGAAGGGGACGAATGTCATCATCATCAGCAGATCATCTGACAGCCGGTTGGAGATCACCGTGCCTTAGTGGCGTGCCCGTTGGTGGCCCTCGAACCACGGCGCCCATCGCCGTTGCTGCGTGGTGATGACCACTGGTGCACTGCAGCAGAGCGTCCGTGGGCGCGGCCCCTGGATGACGTCCCGCTCCCTCCTCTTGCCTCCCTTGTCTGGCTCTCCAGTGCCTCGATCTGCTCAAGCGTCTCGAGGACCTCCTTCATCGATGGCCTGCTCCTGGGCTCACCGGCAAGGCAGTTCAGCGTCAGCTGCGCCGCCTGGTGAGATTGTTTGGAGTTGTACTGTCCCTCGAACTAAGGGTCCATAAGAAAATTAAATGGAAAACACAAAATTAAAAAAAAAAACGAAAACCCCTAAACCTTGTAGTACGGTTGGTGTTACCAACCAGTACTAATGGTCTCTCCGTCCCCGGCGCTGGCTCGTGTCACGTGGTGGCCCTTT